>NC_073420.1:1180000-1480000 GCF_028641065.1 Leucoraja erinaceus
AGAAGAGTTCCGACCTGAAATGTCACCTGTCCATGTGGTTCTGGGATGCTCCCTGACCCCGCTGAGTTACTCCAGCACTTTGTGCCTTTTTTTTCCCATATCTGGTTTCTGCCTGACCTAAAGATGCAGAACATGCACCTGCGGCTTTAGGTGAGAAGAGATTCACATTTATCAGTGGCCCTATATTTTGGTGAGAGCTAATCTGCCTGTCATCTCCTGCAATCTAATCATCTGTGCTTTGAAAGGCAGGAAGGGATTTGGGTCACATATACGAAGCATGCAACATTAATGAAACAGTAGCTCAAAATAACAGGATTACATTTGGAAAACAATCTTTACTTTAGACTTCAGGGATACAGCCGGGAAACAGGCCCTTTGGCCAATCTAATCCATGCTGACCAGCCAACCCTGTACACTAGCACGGCCCTACACACACCCTAGGGACATTTTTTATCATTATACCAGGATAATTAACCTACAAATCTGCATGCTGTTGGTGTGTGGGAGAAACTGGAGCAGCAGGAGGAAACCTACATGGTCATAGGGAGAACATGTTGTGTGCAGTTTTGGTCTCCAAATTTGAGGAAGGACATTCTTGCTATTGTGGGAGTGCAGCGAAGGTTCACAAGGTTAATTCCCGGGATGGCAATACTGTCGTATGTTGAAAGAATGGAGCGGCTAGGCTTGTGTACACTGGAATTTAGAAGGATGAGAGGGTATCTTATTGAAACATAAAAGATTATTAAGGGTTTGGACACGCTAGAGACAGGAAACATGTTCCCGGTGTTGGGGGAGTCCAGAACCAGGGGCCACAGTTTAAGAATAAGGGGTAAGCCATTTCAAACGGAGAAGAGGAAAAACGTTTCACACAGAGGGTTGTGAATCTGTAGAATTCTCTGCCTCAGAAGGCAGTGGAGGTCAATTCTCTGGATGCTTTCAAGAGAGAGTTGGATAGAGCTCTTAAAGATAGCGGAGTCAGGGGATATGGGGAGAAGGCAGGAACGGGGTACTGATTGTGGATGATCAGCCATGATCACAGTGAATGGTGGTGCTGGCCAAATGGCCTATTGTCTATTGTGTAACCTCTATACAGACAGCACCCATGGTCAGGATGGAACCTGGCTCTCTGGCGCTTTGAGGCAGCAACTCTACCGCTGCTTCACTTTGCCGCCCCTGTTTCACTGCTGCAAAGTTCATAACTCACTCTCACTTAGTACTGCAAGACAAGTACATCTTTGGGTCAATTCCGTACACAGCAGGTTAACAGGAAGAAAATCATTCACGGCTTATACGGCAGAACAGAACATTGTCAGTCACTTAACACGTATGCTGTGGGCTTGGTAATCGACATTCCCAGTCAGGGGCCTGTAAGGGGCTGAAGTGTTCAGTGTTGAACCCAAACCTGGAATGGATTTGTTACTCAGACTGGGTCAGTTCAGGTGGATGATATTATCTGTTTGGTTCAAAGGTCCAACTTTCTTTTGTCATTATTAGAAGTGATTTAATCCTTGTTGGACTGCATCCATGAAAAATCTTCAACGCCATCAAAATGCATCACATTTATCATCAAAAAATATTGAACCGATGCATAATTTACTGTCAAGAGATGGTCGGGCTTGATGAAGGCAGGAGAGACACAGGAGTGGCAAGGAAATGTTCAATTGATCAAAGCAAGATGGGTCGCCAGGAAGCAGAGGTATATTCTGCATTGCCTGAACATTTCACAAATCAGCCTGACATCTGAACCTGCACGCAGCTGCTGCATGACCAGCAGCCTGCCGTGTGCTGTTGCAGTGAGGCTAGCTCCTGTGTGACCTGAATCGCAAGCAGCTGTTTCTCATTTCAATTCAGCCACAGGGATAACCCTGTCTGCCTCCATTTTCACCTGTAGCAACCAATCTGTTCTGCTGAGCTGCTGCAAATAACCTTCTGTGGAGAGCAGAGAACTGCACCACATTTTTCAGTGATTTGGACATCCGAGTCTTAACCAGAGAAGCACTCAATGACAGGCACTTTTTGTCTGAGAAAGGACTGCAAATGCTGGAAAAATCGAAGGTAGACAAAAATGCTGGTGGAACTCAGCGTGTGAGGCAGCATCTATGGAGCGTAGGAAATAGGCAACGTTTCGGGTCAACCTTTCTTCAGACTGAAGAAGGGTTTCGACCCAAAACATTCCCTATTTTCCTTCGCTCCATAGATGCTGCCTCACCCTTCTTCAGACTGCGAAGGAAATAGGCAACGTTTCGGGTCGAGACCCTTCTTCAGACTGCGAAGGAAATAGGCAACGTTTCGGGTCGAAACCCTTCTTCAGACTGAAGAAGGGTTTCGACCCAAAACATTCCCTATTTTCCTTCGCTCCATAGATGCTGCCTCACCCGCTGAGACTGCGAAGGAAATAGGCAACGTTTCGGGTCGAAACCCTTCATCAGTCTGAAGAAGGGTTTCGACCCGAAACGTTGCCTATTTCCTTCGCTCCTTAGATGCTGCCTCAGCCGCTGAGTTTCTCCAGCATTTTTGTCTACCAGGCAACTTATATATCTATTTTAATATGTCAAAAATGCCGTTTTAAAAAACGTTGAAAAGCTATCCATGAATTTGCATACAACAACCTCCATTGCATAGCTCTGAGATAATGAAATGAGATTTTTGTTCTTTTACAGCATGGTGGGGAATTTATTTTCGTGCCTCGTCCAAAAGGTGAAGCTGCTTGACAGGAGTTAATCTGTACTATGGAACAGTGCGAACAAGGCTTCTGCAACCTGCCAGCAAGCTCTCAATCTCTCTATGTCATTATCCAACCTGCCTGGCAAGATCCGTGCTCACAGATGGGGAGACTGCACCTCCTTACAGAGCACTAATAACAATGATCTTCACAAGGCAGAACCACTTACTTGTGCCAGCGTTACAGCGCCGAAACAGGCCCTTCAGCCCATCCAGCCCACACCGACCAGCGATCCCGGCACATTAACACTATCCTACACTGGGGACAATTTGTACATTCATACCAAGCCAATTAACCTGCAAACCTGTACGTCTTTGGAGTGTGGGAGGAAACCGAAGATCTCAGAGAAAATCCACGCGGGTCACATATTAACATAGAAAATAGGTGCAAGAGGAGGCCATTCGGCCCTTCGAGCCAGCACCGCCATTCATTGTGATCATGGCTGATCGTCCCCTATCAATAACCCGTGCCTGCCTTCTCCCCATATCCCTTGACTCCACTAGCCCCTAGAGCTCTATCTAACTCTCTCTTAAATCCACCCAGTGACTTGGCCTCCACTGCCCTCTGTGGCAGGGAATTCCACAAATTCTGTACTGTTCTGTGTCTTTTTTCTTTTTCTTTTTTCTTTTATATGGATTTATTGACATTTAATCTATTCAATTAATTTAATCAATCTCTGTAAAGCACTTTGGTTCAAAGTGATTTTGTTTAAAAGTGCTATATAAATAAATATTATTATTATTATTATCATTATTATTACAACTCTCTGGGTGAAAACGTTTTTTTTTTCTCACTTCAATCTTAAATGACCTCCCCTTTATTCTAAGACTGTGGCCCCTGGATCTGGACTCGCCCAACATTGGGAACATTTTTCCTGCATCTAGCTTGTCCAATCCTTAAATGATGAGAGGGATAGACAGAGTTGATGTGGACAAGCTTTTCCCTTTGAGAATAGGGAAGATTCAAACAAGGGGACATGACTTCAGAATTAGCCCCCCCCCCCCCTAGGGACAGAAGTTTAGGGGTAACATGAGGGGGAACTTCTTTACTCAGAGAGTGGTGGCGGTGTGGAATGAGCTTCCAGTGGAAGTGGTGGAGGCAGGTTCGTTGGTATCATTTAAAAATAAATTGGATAGGCATATGGGGATGAGAAGGGAATGGAGGGTTATGGTATGAGTGCAGGCAGGTGGGACTAAGGGAAAAAAAGTTGTGTCGGCACGGATTTGTAGGGCCGAGATGGCCTGTTTCCGTGCTGTAATTGTTATATGGTTATATGGTTATACTCGCTAGCATTTTTGAGGCCCTCTGAGGGGGCGCTGTAAACAGCTGATGTATGTATTGTTAGGCCTGCGTACCATTGTATGTAGCACATTAGTATCTGCATTGATGTACAGCACTTTGGTCAACGTGAGATGTTTTTAAATGTGCTATACAAATAAAATTGATTGATTGATCCCGGACAGAGGATGAAAGATGCGGCAGCTGAAAAGGGGCCTCATCGTGTCCATCAAAGTGGTTGTGAATAAAAATGGTCAGCTATGCTTGCGAAGAACATATGGATTCCTTGCTGTTAAAGTGATGTACTTCTGTCCTTCTGCCATCTCAGGCTGCGCAAGTTGATTTTCTGAGCCAATACATTATTGCTCCAAATGCCTCTGCGTTTTTAAAACAGCAACTAAATGAGGATTAGAGTTACATATTCCCGAGAGAAGTATAATTTAGTTTACGGACCTCAGAGAGTATGTCTACGGATCTAAACAGTTGTAAAACTGGTCAAAGAAGAGATTTTAAAAATACACCCAAGATGCTTGCCTTTATTAGATGTGGCAGAGAATATCAGAACAAGGAGTTTATATGGTAATTGTACACAACTCAAGTTAGATCACAGCCTGTGTAATGCGTTCTGGTCCAACCACATTGAAACCACAGCCAAGAAAGCACATCAATGCCATTACTAAATCAGAGTACTAAGGAAGTTCAGCATATCTCTAATGACTCAGACTAGCCCCCAAATGGGACAGCATGGGTGGTGCAGTGGTGGAGTTGCTGCCTTATGCCCCTGTCCCACTTGGGAAACCCGAACGGAAACCTCTGGAGACTTCGCGCCCCACCCAAGGTTTCCGTGCGGTCCCCGGAGGTTTTTGTCAGTCTCCCTACCTGCTTCCACTACCTGCAACCTCTGGCAACCACCTGCAACTTTACTCTTCTTTAGTTTCATTCATTATTCCAACGCTAACATTTTTTGCAAACACTAATTTCTTTAGACTCCTTGTGCTCTCAATGCACAGCTCCCTACTAATTCTAAGAGGTTTTCTGCATCTTCATTGATGAAGAATGGTATAAAATCTATGTTAGATTTCTCTGCCATTCCTTATTCCCCAATATAATTTCTCCTGTCTCAGTCCATCAGTAAGAATTTTATTTCAGGACATATATCCATAAAAACTCTTGACTCTCAACCCAGACTTTCACAGTCCTTAGACGTAATCTCATTTTGGCTATATTATACATTTTTACCTTTTATCTTATATATACTATCTTAAACCTTTCTTCACAGCCACAGCTGGATCAACTGGGGTGGGAGGTTGCAACCTTCACGTGGTCCGCCCTGTTTCAACGCATGCAATCAACCCGGCGTGCACAATCAAATCGAACAAGTTGGCCCACAACTTTAGGCTGTACACGCCATACGCAAGAAGAAGAAGCTGGATCAGCTGCCCTTTTTAAAAGTTGAGTTTAGTTCAGTTTAGTGATGGCCCCATAGCAGAAGCGTCCATGTCTCGGAAGTAGCCTGAGCTACCGCCATCATCTATTGCGACAAGTGACGGCTTCCACTGATTGTCGCCGGAAGCTTGCGTCCCTTTCAGGACGGACGTTGACAACGACGCCAACATTTGTAACATGATGGACACGAAAAGAAGAAGTTTAGCGATACTGCGCTCTTCGGCCCACTGGCGATCGATCCCCACACACTAACACTAACACTATCCACACTAACACACTGGGGACAATTTTACATTTATACCAAGCCAATTGACCTACAAACGTGTATGTCTTTGGAGTGTGGGAGGAAACCAAAGATCTCGGAGAAGACCCACGTAGGTCACGGGGAGAAACATAGAAACATAGAAATTAGGTGCAGGAGTAGAGGCCATTCAGCCCTTCGAGCCTGCACCATTCGCCATTCAATATGATCATGGCTGATCATCCAACTCAGTAGCCCGTACCTGCCTTCTCTCCATACCCTCTGCTCCCCTTGGCCACAAGGGCCACATCTAACTCCCTCTTAAATATAGCCAATGAACTGGCCTCAACTACCCTCTGTGGCAGAGAGTTCCAGAGATTCACCACTCTCTGTGTGAAAAAAGTTCTTCTCATCTCGGTTTTAAAGGATTTCCCCCTTGTCCTTAAGTTGTGACCCCTTGTCCTAGACTTCCCCAACATCGGGAACAATCTCCTGCATCTAGCCTGTCCAACCCCTTAAGAATTTTGTAAGTTTCTATAAGATCCCCTCTCAATCTCCTAAATTCTAGAGAACATACAAACTGCTGTTCAGACAAGCGCCCCTAGTCAGGATCGAACCCGGGTCTCTGGTGCTGCACAGCAGTAGCCCTAGCGTTGCATTATCGTGTTGCCCTAAGCTTAAGCTTAAAATACATGATGTATTTAGTTATCGCTTGTATGCATTTTGTTAAGTGTTTGCTTTTCCTGCTTACTCTCATACTTTGTAATATAATTGCTCAACACCAATCTGAAGCCTCACGCCTTTGTGGTTTCTTTAATTTAGATTTAAGACTGTTTCCAGCTGAACAAAATCACTTTCAATTTTGATATGAAATTCCATCACATTATGATCACTGTTCCCTAAAGGTCCCTTAACTACCAACTCATCAATTAACTTCCACAATGAGGGAAAATAGCTTGTTCCTTCATTAGTTTGTTAACTTACTGAGCTGGAAACGCATTCCTTATGCGCTCCATGCATTCATCTTCCATACTTATACTGCTGATTTGATTTGCCCAATCTGCGTGCAGATTAGAGTCATAATGAAAGTCCTAGGGTGAGAGTGTGGTAGAGGGCGGACACAGGCCCTTCGGCCCGGCTTGCCCACACCGGCCAACATGTCCCAGCTACACTAGTCCCACCTGCATGCGTTTGGTCTATACCGCTCCAAACCTGCCCTATACGTGTATTGGTCGGAGGGGTTGCCTTCCTCCGAGCAGCGTCTTCGACCCGTCCTCGCGGCCTACCAGCGGGTCCTGGAGCGACGTTTTCCTGAGGGGCCCTGCCCAGAACATCGGCTTTGGCGGCGGCGCGGCGCTGGAGCGCTGTCGCGGAGCGGGCGATGCCTTTCCTGGGTCGCCGCGCTGGGACTCCAGTATGCTGGGACCGCCGAAAACATCATCGTTGAGCCGCGGTTCTGCGGAGCGGCCAGCTGCGACGTTGAACCTACATCCCGGAGCCTGGGATCTCTCGCCGAGATCGCCAGTGTGCGGAGCTCCGTCCGGCGCGGTCAGTTTGGCTTGGAAGCCGCGGGCTCCGGTGGGAAGGCGGCCGTTCCTGGCACCTCAAGCCGCTGGGGGTTCTCCCGACGCCGGAGTACCATCACCCGGCGAGAACATCGGGCGCCGTGGCGGCGACTGTGGAGGCCTCAATAGGCCCGACTTTGGGTGGACAAGAGGATGGGGACTGGACTTTGTGCCTTCCCCCACAGTGTGAATCACTGTGGGGGGATGTTTTATGTTTGGTGTTGAATTTCTTCATGAATACTATGTTGTATTTTTATTAGTGTGCTGCAAGGACATCTGAATTTCCCCTGAATAAGGGGATTAATAAAGTCTAATCTAATCTACTTGGCTAACTGCTTTTTAAACGTTGCGATAGTCCCAGCCACAACTACCTCCTCTGGCAGCTTGTTCCATACACCCACCACCAACTGTGTGAAAAAGTTACTCCTCAGATTCCTATTAAATCTTTTCCCCTTCACCTTAAACCTTTGTCCTCCTGTCCTTAACTCACCTACTCTAGGCAAGAGACTCTGTGCATCCACCCGATCTGTTCCTCTAATGATTTTACACGCCTATATAAGATCACCCCTCATCCTCCTGCGCTCCAAGGAATAGAGTCCCATCCTGCTTAACCTCTCCCTACAGCTCACACCCTCTAGCCCTGGCAACATCCTTGTAAATCTTCTCTGTACCCTTCCCAGCTTGACAGCATCGGATGCATCCTGATGCATTGATGGGTAAAGAACATTAAACGTTCCATTGTGGAGCATTTTTGCTGGTTGCAGGACGTCTAAAAGTATTTCACAGAGAATAAAATTATTTTGGAAGAAGTCACTATGATGCAGTGGCAGCCAGTTTGTGCACAGCAAGGTTTATGATCAGATAATGATGATCAAGGAATACACATTGGCCAGGATCCCAGAGAGAATTCCTCTGCTCCATTTAATTTGATTTTTCAGGAAGGTAAACTCGTGGACAAGGCATAATATCTAATCGGCAGGAGTCTTCCCTAATAGTGCAATCCATCCTTTGAAATACAGTCATTTCCCTAAGCTTTTGTGCTCAAATGGATTGCATGTTGAGCCTCAAACATTCTGACTCAGTGGTGTTACTTGGCGCAGTTAACCCACCAGATGAGATGTTCAATTCTAGGTACTTAAAGGCAACCCGTATGCATGGAGCATTTTTACAGTAAGAGTCTGCAGGAGAAGAGGTAAGGGCCTGTCCCACTTACGCGATTTTTTCGGCGACTTGCCGGCACCCGTCATAGTCGCAGTAGGTTGCCGAAAATCATGTTGAAAATCCAGCGGCGCCCAGAAAAAGGTACGACTCTTTGGGCGACTGCTCACCGCCAAAGTAGATCGCGGGCTGACGCCTGATTGGTGGTGAGTAGTCGCCCAAAGAGTCGTACCTTTTTCTGGTCGCAGCTGGATTTTCAACATGATGAAAATTTTCGGCAACCTACTGCGACTATGATGGGTGCAGGCCCTTTGAGAAATTAAACCACAAAAACAAAAGAGCAGGCTTGGAGACGGAAAAAAACCATGCGGTGTTCCTTCATGTGCTGTGCTGGATCAGTGCAGAGGTGATTCATCTTGGTATTGTCTAGATTGGAGCATTACCGTTAAAAAGAGAGACTACATAGGTTTGTTTTCGCTGGAGCGGAGAAGAATAAGGAGTGACCTGTTGGAGGTATATGAGCTTACGAGGGGGAGATATATAGATTGTAAAAGCCCTGTCCCACGGTACGAGTTCATTCCAAGAGCTCTCCCGAGTTTGCCCTGATTCGAACTCGGAGATTTACGGTAATGGCCACTTTTCGGGACTCGGGGCTCTCGTGGACATTTTCCAACACGTTGCAAAATCTTCACGGGTCTTCCCGTGCTTACCTGCCATTAGCGAGTCTTCCCGAGTACCTGCCGTTAGAGTTACAAACCACTAAGAGACGTCCCCGAGCTCCCGACGTACCCGCTAAATTCATTCTCCGTGCTTACCACGAGTTTGATTTTTTTTAAACTCGGGAGAGTTCTTGGAATGAACTCGTACCGTGGGACACGGCTTGAAGAATCTTTTTCCCCCATGATGGTGATGTAAGGGACAATTGGGTGTAGGTTTAAGTTGAGAGTTATTGGGGAGCTAAGGGGAAGATTTGTTCACCCAAAGGGTGTTTGGCGTTTGAATGCGCTGCCTGAAAAGATGGTGGGGACAGATTTTCAAAGCATTTAACAAACTGGACCAGGAGCTGAATTGCCAAGACAGAGAAAGCCTCAGACTTAACACAGATAAATGCTATTGAGGCACCGGGCTTCCCAGACATTGTATGTCGGAAAGCCTTTCCCTGTGCTGTACAACTTAATGCTATTATAAGATTCATATGAACATTAATAACATAACCAATCTTTAACAGATAGGTCAGCAGCCAAAATTGAATGGTGGAGTAGACTTAGTGTTTAAGAAGGAACTGCAGATGCTGGAAAATCGAAGGTACACAAAACTGCTGGAGAAACTCAGCGGGTGCAGCAGCATCTATGCAGCGAAGGAAATAGGCAACGTTTCGGGAGGTGGTGAAACTGTCTCCGGAGAGAGGAGGAGAACTTCTGTGGGAAAGGAAACAGTCAATGCTTCAGGTCTACCCTTTGTCAGAACTGGAAAAAAAGAGACAAGTCTGTTTCACGATAAACGTGCATCCATCTTAACCCTGGGTGACTATTCTGTTAGCTTAGTTTAGTTCAGTTTAGAGATACAGAGTGGAAACAGGCCCTCCGGTGCACCGTGTCTGCGGTGACCAGCGATTCCCGCACATTAACACTACCCTACACCAGGGACATTTTTTTACACTTATACCAAGCCAATTAACCGGCAAACCTGTACGTCTTTGGAGTGTGGGAGGAAACCGAAGATCTCGGAGAAAACCCATGCAGGTCATGGGGAGAAAACGTACAAACTCCTTACAGACAAGCACCTTTAGCCAAGATCGAACGCGGGTTATAAGACGCTGTAAGGCGGCAACTCTACCGCGCAAGCATTACTGCAACTTGACCGTGGGGGAGATGCAATTGAAAACGCACCCCATGGATTTTAATGCAGAGGTAGGAATTTGTAACGGTGACAGGAGGTGTATATATCTGTACGGTGTTTAATGCATTGATCATGCATGCAAATTGTTTCAGACAGTATGGCTATCAGAAAAATTATCCCGACTGATCACAAGCTGATAATAACTCCCATTATGACAATGGTAATGATGGCTATTAACAATTAGTGCATGGCCACCAGACGTCCACGGACATCAGCTGCGGTATTAAAATAAAATGTTTATTCAAGCATCGCAATAAAGCCTAATCCTGTAGCGAGAAATAGGTCAGGATGTGAAATGAGAAGCATTAACAAGACCATGATATATTAGATCTGTTTATGTGGGAACAACATTATCCCTGACCTTTTGGACTATAAACCAAGTCAAATGCAGGTTCAAAATTCAGAAGTTTAAAGTCAGTACAAACGTCTAAATTAGGTACCAGTTTCATTGCCAACCTGTTGAGTTTGACTGTCTGTATAACTCGCTATCACCTACCCCACTGCCAACAATGGACCATTGTGGGCTCCACATTTCCTTGGAAAGCATCTCATATTTGGCTTGGGCATCTCACAGCCCAGTGGTATGAATATTCATTTCTCTCACTTCAGGTAGTCCCGGCATTCCCTCTCTCTCCATCCTCCCACACCCAAGTTGCACCAGCTTCTCATTTTCACCCTACAAACAGCTAACAATGGCCTGTTTCCTTTATCATGGTTACTTTTTTTGCAGTGTTAAAACACATTTGTATTCCCTGGCTTTTGACCATGCCTGAGACTTTGCTTCTGTTTTTGGTGTTTTTGATGTTTCTTTATTTTACATGTCTTTTCCTACTATTTCTTTTGATTGTTATTTTTGGTGTGTATTAACTTTTTTGTCAATGATTAGTGATGTACAGCACTTTGTTGCAGCTATGTTTGTTTTTAAAGTGCTCTATAAATAAAATTATTATTATTTTATTATTATTATAAAATTCATTCATATCTTCTTTATCTTCCGTCTACATGTCTCGTTTCCCATTCCCCCAACTCTCAGTCTGAAGAAGGGTCTCAACCCAAAACGTTACCCATTCCTTCGCTCCAGAGATGCCGGCTGTCCCGCTGAGTTACTCCATCTTTTTGTGTCTATCCTTGATCATTGTTGCTTTTTGCATATCTTTCATTCGTATATCTCTATAAGATACCTTCTACATCTCTTGTTTCTGTAACTTCCTCTCCTCTGACTCCCAGTCTGAAGAAGGACCTCCACCCGAAATGTCACCTATTCCTTTTCGCCAGAGATGCTGCCTGACCCGCTGAGTTACTCCAGCATTTTGTGTCTATCTTAGGTTTAGATTTAGCTTAGATGTATAGCATGGAAACAGCCTCGTCGGCCTAACGAGCCCGAACTCTAGTTTTGTTAACCCACTTTCACATCCTACACACGAGGGGCAATTTGCAGAAGCCAATTAACCTACAAACATGTCTTTGGAAGTGAACTGGAGAAACCTCACATAGTAACAGGGAGAATGTACAGACTCTGCACAGAAGGTACCTGTAAACAGAATCAAACTCAGGTCTCAGTCTCTGGAGAATGGCATGTTGGCCTTCATAACAAGCGGACCTGAGTATAGGAGCAAAGAGGTCCTTCTGCTGTTGAACAAGGCCCTTGTGAGACCACACCTTGAGTATTGTGTGCAGTTTTGGTCTCCAAATTTGAGGAAGGACATTCTTGCTATTGAGGGAGGTTCACCAGGTTAATTCCTGGGATGGCGGGAAAGTCATACGTTGATAGAATGGAGCGGCTCTGCTTGTACACTCTGGAATTTAGAAGGATGAGTTGGGATCTTATTGAAACATTTAAGATTATTCCAGGTTTGGAAACATGTTCCCGATGTTGGGGGGAGTCTAGAACCAGGGGCCACAGTTTAAGAATAAGGGGTTAAGCCAATTAGAACGGAGATGAGGAAAAACTTTTTCACACAGAGAGTGGTGAGTCTGTGGAATTCTCTGCCTCAAAGGGCGGTGGGGGCCAATTCTCTGGATGCTTTCAAGAGAGTGTTAGATAGAGCTCTTAAAGATAGCGGAGTCAAGGGATATGGGGAGAAGGCAGGAACGGGGTACTGATTGTGGATGGCACACAAAAATGCTGGAGAAACTCAGCGGGTGCAGCAGCATCTATGGAGCGAAGGAAATAGGCAACGTTTCGGGCCGAAACGTTGCCTATTTCCTTCACTGCTGCACCCGCTGAGTTTCTCCAGCATCTTTGTCTACCAGCGATGACCAAGGGAATGGTCTATCTTTGGCTGTGGGCTTGGTGATAGCTAGTCAGGATTAAAACGTGGTCCTAGAGAGCAGGAGGAATGACAGAGTATTTATCAACCTTGATTCTGTAATGTCTTATTGAATATGTTTCCCCTGCACTTTTGGGTAGCACATCCCTAATTGCCATCTCTTGTCTCTGTCCTCATGCCAATCGCATTTAATGTGTTCCCTTCACTCCATAGATGCTGCTGCACCCGCTGAGTTTCTCCAGCATTTTTGTGTACCTTCGATTTTCCAGCATCTGCAGTTCCTTCTTAAATACTGATTGTGGATGATCAGCCATGATCTCATTGAATGGCGGTGCTGGTTTGAAGGGCCGAATGGCCTATTCCTGCACCTGTTGTCTACTGTCTATTGTAAGGCAGCAACTCTACCGCTGCACTGCTGTGCCGTCCTGGCTATTCAATATGAACAGCAAGACTGCGGGATGGAGATCAGGATAAATTATTAGAGAGGTAACTAAAAGAAACAAAAACATACCTTGATGGTATTATCAATAATCTCAAACCTCATCGCATTCAGCAATGCAGGTAAACAAAATATATTATCCAACCTGTGAAATGGGTACAAGAAGGTCATGGCAAATTCCCATCCCCGTGTGCTCTTAAACACTGTTTAGTCAGCTGGACAAGGGAATCACATTACTCTTTGCCAGAGAGAAAATGGAAATAGAAAATACATTCTGTGCCAAGTTCATTGCTGATATATTTTGTGGAATGGCTACATCTGGCACAATCAACTCTTCTGACATTATACAAAGGTCTTCACAAAGGCATACTAGCAATTATAAAATGGTTCGCACAGGAGGAGGCTATTCAGTCCGTTATAGATAGACACGAAAAGCTGGAGTAACTCAGCGGGTCAGGCAGCATCTCTGGAGAGAAGGAAGAGACGTTTCGGGTCGAGACCATTTCTTCAGACTGAGACTCGGGGGGGGGGGAAAGGGAAACTAGAGATATGGACGGTGATGGACAGATATAGAACAAATTAATGAAAGATTGGTGAAAAGGGAACGTTGATCAAGGGTTTAAGAAGGAACTGCAGATGCTGGAAAATCGAAGGTAGACAAAGATGCTGGAGAAACTCGCTATCACCAAACCCACAGCCAAAGATAGACCATCCCCTTGGTCATCGTTGGTAGACAAAGATGCTGGAGAAACTCAGCGGGTGCAGCAGCATCTATGGAGCGTTTCTCCAGCATCTTTGTCTACCAACGATGACCAAGGGAATGGTCTATCTTTGGCTGTGGGCTTGGTGATAGCTAGTCAGGATTAAAACGTGGTCCTAGATTCAGAGAGCAGGAGGAATGACAGAGTAGATAGATAGATAGATAGATAGATAGATAGATAGATAGATAGATAGATAGATAGATAGATAGACAGATAGATAGATAGATAGATAGATAGATAGATAGATAGATAGATAGATAGATAGATAGCCTTTTATTGTCATTCAGACCGAAGTCTGAACGAAATTGCAGCAGTCATACATATAATACCATACAATAAAACAACAATAAACACATATTAACATCCACCACAGTGAGTCCACCCAGCATCTCCTCACTGTGATGGAGGCAAAAGTCTTAGGTCCGCAGTCTCTTCCCTCCTCTTCTCCCTCTGCGCTGGGGCGATACCCCCCCCCCCCCCCCCCCCCCCCGGGCGATGTTAAGAACAGTCCCGCGGCTCAAACACCGCGGCCCGGGGTGGTTGAAGCTGCCGCCCACCAGTCCTGCAGAAGCAGCTGCTGGCCCGCGGCCGAACCCCGGACTCAGGCCACCGCCGCCAGAACACCGTCCCAGCCACCCTCACGTGAGTACTGCGCCGTCTTCAGCCTCGGGCTGGGCCGCCCCGACTTGGGCGCCGAACCTCCCTCGGGCTGCCAGCGCCGCACCTTCCCGAGCTCGGCCGCTCCGACGGGAGCCTCGTTCCACCCTCGGGCCGGCCGCCCTCACGGGAGCGTCCCAACCTCTTCCAGCCCTTAGCCGGACCACCCTCACGGGAGCGAGCTCAGAGCGAGTCCTGACGGTGCTCTGCCTCCGGAGCCTCGGGGTCGTCAGCTCCATTAGGCCTCAGCGCAGACGGAGGCAGAGAAGGGGAATACGACAAAAAGGTCGCATTCCCCCGCAGGGAGAGACTGCAAACCCCGTTTCAACCCCCCCCCCCCCCCCCAAAAAAACACAAGCTAAAACCAAAAAACTAGACTAACCAAATAAAATAAACAACATAAAAAACACAAAGACAACGGGACCGCCGGTAAGCCGCTGCAGCCAGAGCCGCGCCGCCACTCCGAAGAGTATTTATCAACCTTGATTCTGTAATGTCTTATTGAATATGTTTCCCCTGCACGTTTGGGTAGCTCATCCCTAATTGCCATCTCTTGTCTCTGTCCTCATGCCAATCGCATTCAATGTGTTCCCTCCAACCAATGCCACTATGAACAGCTTCTCCATTCGTACATTTGAAGAAAAAAGTCAACGTTTTGAACACCTCACTCAGATCTCCTCTTTATTTTCTCAACTTAGTATCTCTTCCGATCCCACACCTCCCCAGCAGCCCGAGGTTCCCGACCTTTAGAATTATGGACTGGATAGCCAGCAAGTGGTGGCGGGAGTGGAAGGCAACCTCAACTCCATTACACAGCTACATCTCTTAGAAACATAGACAATAGGTGCAGGAGTAGAGGCCATTTGGCCCTTCGAGCCTGCACCACCATTCAATATGATCATGGCTGATCATCCAACTCAGTATCCTGTACCTGCCTTCTCTCCATACCCCCTGATCCCTTTAGCCACAAGGGCCACATATAACTTCCTTTTAAATATAGCCAATGAACTGGCCTCAACTACCTTCTGTGGCAGAGAATTCCACAGATTCACCACTCTCTGTGTGAAAAATGTTTTCCTCATCTCAGTCCTAAAAGATTTCCCCCTTATCCTTAAACTGTGTGACCCCTTGTTCTGGACTTCCCCAACATCGGGAACAATCTTCCTGCATCTAGCCTGTCCAACCCCTTAAGAATGTTGTAAGTTTCTAATAAGAAACCGCCACCAATCCTCTAAATTCTAGCGAGTACAAGCCGAGTCTATCCACTCTTCACCAGATAAAAGCTGTCCGGGGTCTGACCTCCCCAGAGGAGCATGGGTGAAGTTCAACAGACTTGGTACTGGAGTTGGGCGTTTCAACGCCAGCGTGTGTGGAGATAGATGGGGGCTCCCTCCGCCAGAGCCCAGCCTGTGAATGCGGAGCAGAACAGCAGACAGCCAACCATGTCATCTCTGGGTGCCCACTCTACCACCCACCAAATGGAGGTGTGTCAGGGCCTGGCAGGCATTGACGTCAACAGAGACAACAACCTGGCTGCTCAACACCCGGCTTGCGATCCAACTATTCCTTTGGTTTATGTTTCATTCGCAAGAAGAAGAAGAAGATTTATAGGATTATATTATAGATTATAGTTTTAATGGAATTCACTTACATCTGGCGTCAACCTACGACAACACATGATAACCTACAGCAGCAAAAAATGTCGCCACTGACGGCGATAAATTTTCAACATGTTGAAAAGTTTGCGGCAGTCACCTGTAGTCGCCAAACAATCGCCTAAGTGGGGCAGGCCCATTAATCAAATTATCAAGGTGCACAAAAATGCTGGAGAAACTCAGCGGGTGCAGCAGCATCTATGGAACGAAGGAAATAGGCAACGTTTCGTGCCGAAACGTTGCCTATTTCCTTCGCTCCATAGATGCTGCTGCACCCGCTGAGTTTCTCCAGCATTTATGTCTACCTTCGATTTTCCAGCATCTGCAGTTCCTTCTGAATCAGATATTCAAGATTTGCTTATTGTTTATTCTTTTGGTTCTTACATTTGTATTCCTTATTTTTTTTTTTAAATGGGAACATTGTACATCGAAGCAAAATGAATTTGAATATTGTTTCATGCGGTTCATGCCTGCTCACCAATTCCACATATTCAGCTGTAATTCACACTGCCGAGCAGAGAACCACACAGCTGCCGTGAAGCTGGTCTGTGAACAGGGGAAGAGCAAAGTTGAGAAAATATCAGAGATAGGGGAACCGGAAGATGTCTGGCCATCCCTTGTGGTGCAAAACGATCGTGAAAGACATTGATTGCAGTTTTTAATCGTATTTATATCTTTGAAACAAGCCATAGCCTTGGGTGCACGGTTCACTGCCGAAAGTGTCACCCTCAAGATCTATCAGATGTGACAGCTGGGGACTCAAGGCACAGAGTGTTGCGCTGAGAACTGCGTGTAATGCTGACATAATTCAGCAGCCTAAAGACTTTGCCAGAGGCCATATCATCAAACGTCAAACACAAACATCAGACATCAAACATCTAGCATCAGCCAACATCACTTTAACAAATGTCTTGAAACATAGAGAGCAGTTTTCATTGGTAAACCAAATGAACACAATAATATATGTTACTGCCAGTCTTTGGTGGAGTCTGTCTCCCTGCGGGTCCCATTATATCTGTCTCTCTCAAGTTCTGCACTCACGAATTCCCGTTCGTGTAGCCTCGATCACACCTCTTCACAATATCTGCTAAAAAATGATCTTAGAAACGTAGAAAAGAGGTGCAGGTGCATTTGGCCCCTCAAGGCTGCATGCACCATCATTCATTGTGATCATGGCTGATCATCCACAATCCGTAACCCGTGCCTGCCTTCTCCCCATAGCCCTTGATTCTGCCAGTCCCGAGAACTCTATCTAACTTTCTTTTAAATGCATCCAGTGAATTGGCCCTCTGTGGCAGAGAATTCCACAAATTCACAACTCTCTGGGTGAAAAATGTTTTTTCTCATCACAGTTTTAAATGGCCTCCTCTTCATTCTTAGACTGTGGCCCCTGGTTCTGGACTCCCCCAACATTTCAGGGAACATTTTTCCTGCATCTAGCTTGTCCGGTCCTTTTATAATTTTATACGTTTCTATAAGATATCCTCTCATCCTTCTAAATTCAGTGAATACTGCAGATGCTGGAAAATCGAAGGTAGACAAAAATGCTGGAGAAACTCAGCGGGTGAGGCAGCATCTATGGAGCGAAGGAAATAGGCAACGATTCAGATCGAAACCCTTCTTCAGACTGATGTGGGGGTGGGGGGGGAAGAAGAAAGGAAGAGGCGGAGACAGTGGGCTGCGGGAGAGCTGGGAAGGGGAGGGGAAAGAAGGAGAAAGCAGGGACTACCTGAAATTGGAGGTCAATGTTCATCCTGCTGGAGTGTAAACTAACGCACTTATCTACACATCAAGGGTCATTATCATAAGTTCATGTTCTAGGAGCAGAATTAGGCCATTCGGCCCTTCAAGTCGACTCCGCTATTCAATCACGGCTGATCTACCTTTCCCTTCCAACCCCGTTGTCCTGCCTTCCCCCATCGCCCGACGTCCATACTAATCAGGAATCTGACGGCTCTATGCCTCTGTGGCAAAGTTGCAGATGTTGCTATACTGTGGGAAAGTGTGGCGTTCATTTTAGATGATAAAGGAAAAATGTCTTCAATGACTATTTTGTGGAATTAAAGTACTCCAGACGGCTGTACGTGCTAAGCAGTTGATTATTTAAAGCTGAGAACAAAAGATTTCTGGCAGATCCTGGGATATTGGGATTGGGCAAGACAGAGTGGGGGTTCAGCTGTGATCTTACTGAGGGTGCCATCTGGCCTGGGTACCTTCATCTCCAGGGAGGATTCAAACCCAAAACCTCGAGATGCGAAGGAGAAATGCTATCACACTGCCAAAGCTGACTCGTGCTTGAAGCTATCCCTAGTCAAATCCATCATGTTAACTATAGACGTCAGTGAAGGGCATATTTTCCCCACATAGGAAAATATCCTCAGCTGAATTTGCTTATATTCAATCCAGTTCATTTATGATCTCCAAAAGTTTCCTCGTAAGTTACTAAATGATAGGAGCTGAATTAGGCCATTCGGCCCATCATGTCTACTCCGCCATTCAATCATGGCCGGGGTGGGAGATTGCAACCTTCACGTGGTCTGCCCTGTTTCGACAAATGCAATCAACCTGGTGTGCGCAATCAAATAGAACAAGTTGTCCTACAACGTTAGGCTGTGCATGCCATACGCAAGAAGAAGAAGAATCATGGCTGATCTATCTCTCCCTCCTAATCCCATTCTCCTGCATTCTCCTCGTAACCCCTTTTATAGCTCTTCAAGACATTCAACAAACAATTAATTACTACTTTCCAATATTTCTCCCTAATTTCAGTTCCTGAACTATCCAGTGAAGGGCAGATAATCCCCCCCTGCCAGAAATTGCTGACAAAACAAGTGAGGGACCATAGTTAGTCTTCCATGAAAAACTCAATAGGATTCTGTCATCACATCCAATACAAGCCATATCTTTGAGAGATGAGACGCGAAGCAGTTGATTTGCATGCAGCCAATACTGGCGGAACGTGCAGAAATCACACCAGCAGAGAAACTTCAACATTTTTTGTTTGAGCTCCAGGTACCAGTGGCTCTCGAGTTCTGATAACTTCCGGCGGCTCCACATCATTCCGTTTTACACTTCGGGTGCATTGTAAGTGAGCGGGGGTGGGGGGATAAAAATGAATTAGTAAACATTGGAGGAATTGCCAATGACAAAGAAAGATTATTGCCATAGAGGGAGTGCAGAGAAGGTTCACCAGACTGATTCCTGGGATGTCAGGACTGTCTTATGAAGAAAGACTGGATAGACTTGGTTTATACTCTCTAGAGTTTAGGAGATTGAGAGGGGATCTTATAGAAACTTACAAAATTCTTAAGGGGTTGGACAGGCTAGATGCAGGAAGATTGTTTCCGATGTTGGGGAAGTCCAGGACAAGGGGTCACAGCTTAAGGATAAGGGGGAAATCCTTTAAAACCGAGATGAGGAGAACTTTTTTCACACAGAGAGTGGTGAATCTCTGGAACTCTCTGCCACAGAGGGTAGTTGAGGCCAGTTCATTGGCTATATTTAAGAGGGAGTTAGATGTGGCCCTTGTGGCCAAGGGGATCAGAGGGTATGGAGAAAAGGCAGGTACGGGATACTGAGTTGGATGATCAGCCATGATCATATTAAATGGCGGTGCAGGCTCGAAGGGCCGAATGGCCTACTCCTGCACCTAATTTCTATGTTTCTATGTTTCTAAAGATGGTGTTTTGTGCAGGGTGATCAACTACAGCTCAATTGCAGCTAGGTACTTCTTCCCATCGTCTCATTCCGCTCTCCAGAAACCCTTCAGTTCTATTGTGTATGTGAAGAATGCTTTCAGCACCAGTGCAAGCAGCCGATAAATAGTGGCTGATCTTTTCTGGATAAAATTCGAAGAAAGGAATGCGAGCATCATAAATAATTAGCTTCATTCCCTGCACTGCTTGTGAATCCAATCCGATTGCTAATTATATCGCTATACCTGTATTGATTTGGCAAAACTGGATTCTTTTCAGCGACCATTATATCATGCATTATATCCATTCGTAGGTGATTTTTTTGCTGCTAAGCCTCATCAAAGAAGATGAGAGAGCTGGCTGAGAATTGTGTACAGTTTTGTCCTAGTCTGAGGAAGGACATTCTTGCCATAGAGGGAGTACAGAGAAGGTTCACCAGACTGATTCCTGGGATGTCAGGACTTTCATATGAAGAAAGACTGGATAGACTCGGCTTGTGCTCGCTAGAATTTAGAAGATTGAGGGAGGGATCTTATAGAAACTTACAAAATTCTTAAGGGGTTGGACAGGCTAGATGCAGGAAGATTGTTCCCGATGTTGAGGAAGTCCAGGACAAGGGGTCAGAGTTTAAGGATAAGAGGGAAGTCTTTTAGGACTGAGATGAGATAAACATTTTTTACACAGAGAGTGGTGAATCTGTGGAATTCTCTGCCACAGAAGGTAGTTGAGGCCACAGTTTATTGGCTATATTTAAGAGGGAGTTAGATGTGGCCCTTGTGGCTGAAGGGATCAGGGGGTATGGAGAGAAGGCAGGGATGGGATACTGAGTTGGATGATCAGCCATGATCATATTGAATGGCGGTGCAGGCTCGAAGGGCCGAATGGCCTACTCCTGCACCTATTTTCTATGTTTCTATGTCGGTTACATATTTTCCCCCCCATGAAAGTTCTCACCCCCTGCTTTCCCAAAACTACCAACTTTTGAGAAAACAAATGCAAAGTATTATTGGACAACTCAGCAGGTCAGAAAGGATCCAACACTTTGATTTTCTACTCAACTTATTCAGCATCTCCGATTTCTCGAGTCTTTGCCTTCCACTGAAATGTGGTTCCAGGGACCATTTTCCATGCACAACAGGCCCTTCGGCCCACAATGTCTGTTCTGCACACATTGCCAAGAAAAACTAATCTCAACTAAACTAACTGGTCTGAAGAAGGGTCTCGACCCGAAACGTCACCTGTTCCTTCGCTCCATAGATGCTGCCTCGCCCGCTGAGTTTTTTGTCTACCTTCAACTAATTGTTACTCCAGCATTTTGTGTCTTTCTTTAGTGTAAACCAGCATCTGCAGTTCCTTCCTACACTTTTCTCTCCAGAGATGCTGCCTGTCCCGCTGAGTTAGTCCAGTATTTTGTGTCTATAACAGGTCTTCAGATTCAGTCTGAAGATGGGTCCCAACCCAAAATATCAACTGCCCGCATGTTATCTACATTCCTCCATTCCCAGTATGTCCATGCACCTACTTAAAAGCCTCTTAACCACCACTATTGTATCTGCCTCCTACCACCATGGCAGTGTATGGCCCCCTCGGTGTAAAAACCTTTCACCCCACATCTCCTTTTCACCTGAAACCGATGCCCTCTAGTCTTTGGTTAGGCTACCAAAAGAACATTAGCTCCTTCTGTGACGTCCACCGAGAAACTAAACCCCCCCAAAAAAAGACTGCCATCGTTAGACTAAGAAGGTTAGGATGAAGAGAAGAGGGGTGCCCTTATAGAGGTGTATAAAATCATGAGAGGAATAGATCGGGTAGATTCCCACAGTCTCTTACCCAGAGTAGGTGAATCGAGGACCAGAGGACATAGGTTTAAGGTGAAGGGGAAAAAAAATAGCCCTCTGTCTTTTGTTAGCACACTAAGAAGAACAGAATGTCCTTCTGTGACGTCCCCCGAGAAACTAAAACCCCCCAAAAAAGATGGAGCCTGCCATTGGACTAACAAGTGAAGAGGGTTAAGCAATTTAGACATGGTGTTTAGCCTGCCCTTGCCCTAGAGAACATGGCCCCCGTTGAAACTAAACCCCACAAAGAAGCTGGATTTTTTTTGTAAAAGACTGCCATCGTTTTAAGAAGGATATGAAGAGAAGAGGGGTGCCCTTATAGAGGTGTATAAAATCATGAGAGGAATAGATCGGGTAGATTCCCACAGTCTCTTACCTAGAGTAGGTGAATCGAGGACCAGAGGACATAGGTTTAAGGTGAAGGGGAAAAGATTTAATAGAAATCTGCGGGGTAGCTTTTGCACACAAAGAGTGTATGGAACACGCTGCCAGAGGAGATAGTTGAGGCAGGGACCATTCCAATATTTAAGAAACAGTTAGACAGATACATGGATAGGATGGGTTTAGAGGGATATGGCCCTAATGCAGCCAGTTGGGACTGGTGTAGCTGGGACATGTTGGATGGTGCGGGCAAGTTGGTTTTGTTTCCACGCCATATCACTCTATGACTCTAAGAAGTTGAGACACAGCAAACACAAACATGGGTCTGGTTTTGTGCGCTGAAATTTCAACAAGTGCTTGAGGAGAGGAAAATATTGGAATGTAAAAATGAAAGATAATGCCTAACAAGCCATCTGACCTGTTAACTAATTCAAGGTTTAGGACATGGGACCTCTATCAGTTATGTCATAAGGTGGAGGGGATGGGATTCCTCACACTCAGAACCTTCTGTTGGGAGGAACTGCAGATGCTGGTTTATACTGACAACAAGCACAGAAAGCTGGTGTAACTCAGTAGGTCAGGCAGCATCTCAGGTTAAGAATAAGGGGTAAGCCATTTAGAACGGAGATGAGGAAAAACTTTTTCACACAGAGAGTTGTGAGTCTGTGGAATTCTCTGCCTCAGAGGGCGGTGGAGGCCCGTTCTCTGAATGCTTTCAAGAGAGAGCTAGATAGGGCTCTTAAAGATAGCGGACTCAGGGGATATGGGGAGAAGGCAGGAACGGGGTACTGATTGAGGATGATCAGCCATGATCACATTGAATGGCGGTGCTGGCTCGAAGGGCCGAATGGCCTACTCCTGCACCTATTGTCTATTGTGACGTTTCAGGTCGAGACCCTTCTTCAGACTGAGACTCAGGGGAAAGGGGAACGAGAGATAGACATGGTGTTTAGGACAAGTGAATGGAAGGCAATGATAATCAAGGGAAAGCGGAGCCCACAATGTGCCATTGTTGGCTGTGGGCTGGGTGGTAACAAGTGATACAGACAGTTGAATGCAACGGGAGGACAGTGAAACTAGTGCGACGACTAGGGTGGGGGGAGGAAGGGAGAGAGAGGGGATACAAGGGTTACTTGAAGCTGGAGAAATCAATATTCATACCGCTGGGTTGTAAACTGCCCAAGCTCAGAATTATCTTCTTGGTGCAGCAAGACTAGTGAACACATCAGTGGGAAGTTCGGCAGCTCTAAGCACAGGTGTGTGGCAATCGTTTTCTTGCAGAGTTTGCCTGTTCATCCTTTCAGATGTGTGCTCCAGGGAGACACAAATAGGGAGGAAAATAAATGAAAAACATGAAATAATAAATACGTTTTGATGAAAGGAAAGGGAATTTCACATTCAGTCTTTCATTGGCACAGACCTATATTTAGATTACAATAAACTACTCTCCAGATAGCAGTAACCTAGTTTCTTATCATTCTTGCTGTTTGCTTTAACCATTATGCTATAATGAGAAAAGAATGGATCTAATTTACAATCTTAATCAAGAATGTTATTGCGAGAGATTAAAGTCATAAAGCAAATTCTGCTCCAGTCTCCAAGTCAATAATTTCCACCCAAAAACCGTGACACAAGTATTTTATGGTTTAAACACGGTAGAGTTGCTGCCTTACAGCGCTGGAGACCCGGGTTCAATCCTGACTACGGGTGCTGTCCGTACGAAGGTCTCCCCGTGACTTGCGTGGGTTTTCTCCAGGGTCTCTGGTTTCCTCCCACACTGCATAGACGTACAGGTTTGCAGGCTAATTGGATTCGTAAAAATTGTGAATTGCCCCGCCTAGACTGTGTAGGATAGTGCTAGTACGCGGGGCTCGGTGGCCGGCGCGGACTTGGAGGGCCGAAGGGCCTTTTCCGATGCTGTATCTCTAAGCTAAACTAAACTAAACTAAACAGTAGGTGGACAAAAATGCTGGAGAAACTCAGCGGGTGAGGCAGCATCTATGGAGCGAAGGAATAGGTGACGTTTCGGGTCGAGACCCTTGAGAAGAAGGGTCTCGACCCAAAACGCCACCTGTTCCTTCTCTCCATAGATGCTGCCTCATCCGCTGAGTTTCTCCAGCATTTTTGTCTACCTTCGGTTTTCCCAGCATCGGCAGTTCCTTCTTACACTAAACAGTATGTAACTGTGTATCGTACACTGCTGGTGCAGAGGCAGTGGGATTCAGAAAAAAAATGATACTTCCTCGGTAGTATGTCATAAAATTCTCCTTCATCGGACAAAGAAAGCAGTAAATAAAGAGTAAACCACTTTCCACGATGTCTCATCAAACACCCCTAGGCCATGTGAAGCAGGCACTATATATACTGCTCTGTGCCATCAAATGCTCACAAGCCACGTGCAGCATAGAGAACCATCTAAAGGGCCTGTCCCACTTTCCCGAGTTATTCACAAATTCTCCCGCGTTTTCAAACTCGCAGAATGTTCGTAACGAGTCTGTAGGAGTCCGTGGCTATACCGTAGCGGCTCGTTAAGCCAGCCGTGGGTACTCGGGGCATCAGGTAAGTCGGGACGTTTTTTCCAGCGTGATGAAAAATGTCCACGGGTAAAAAAATAGCCCCGAGTACCTACAGCTGGCATAACGAGCCGCTACGGTATATCCACGGACACGTTACGAACCTTCTGCGAGTTTGAAAACTCGGGAGAATTCGTGAATAACTCAGGAAAATTTGTGAATAACTCGGGAAAGTGGGACAGGCCCTTAACTCTGATTGTCGTCCCCTCTTCCACGAAATAAGACCATTCAGCCCATCTAGTCTACCCCGCTATTCAATCATGACTGATCTATCTTTCCCTCTCAATCCCGTTCTCCTGCCTTCTCCCCATAACCCTTAACACCCTTGCTAATCAAGTATCACTCTCCACCTTAAAAATATCCATTGACTTGGCCTCCACAGCCATCTATGGCAATGAATTGCACAGATTCGCCACCCTCTGACTAAAGAAATTCCTCCTCATCTCCTCTCTAAAAGGTACGTCCTTTTATTCTGAGGCCATTGCCTCTGGTCCTAGACTCGCCCACTCCCCTCCACGCTCAAAATGGGGGAGAAGGGTAAAGGCCAAAAGAAAACCAGCTTAGGTACAGAATAAAGCTCTGCTTAGTACGGGCGTCAGGGGTTATGGGGAGAAGGCAGGAGAATGGGGTTAGGAGGGAGAGATAGATCAGCCATGATTGAATGGCGGAGTAGGCTTGATGGGCCGAATGGCCTAATTCTTCTACTATCACGTCTGACCTTATGACCGAATGAGTAATACTCCCTCTCCACTGTCTTGTTAATCAGTCCAGGGCAAGGACATTCCAAGTTTGATACAGAGTAAAGGGCCCGTCCCACTTAGGCGACTTTTTCGGCCACTGCCGGCACCCGTCATAGGTTGTTGTAGGTCGCTGAAAATTCTCAACATGTTGAAAATCCAGCGGCGACCAGAAAGACGCTACGACTCTTTGGGCGACTGAGGAGACGACTCACGACCATACGGGCGACATGTCGCGGGGTGAAGCCTGTATGGTCGTGAGTAGTCGCCCAAAGAGTCGTTCGTACCTTGTTCTGGTCGCCGCTGGATTTTCAACATGTTGTCATTTTTCGGCAGCCTGCAACTACCTTTGACGGGAGCCGGCAGTGGCCGAAAAAGTTGCGTAAGTGCGAAGGGCCCATTAAGCTCCCACCGTGGTGGTCTCAACACCACTGAGCAAGATGCATTTTAACATCTTCTCCTTTACTTCAACACTGTGTCCTAGTTCTGACCTCAATTCAGCAACTGTACAATACATTTCCATCGCCCATTGAGGCTAATCATATGAGCGAAAGTATCAAATTAGAGTCAGTTTAGTACTGTAAGTCAATGCCACTACAAAACGGGATTCTTACAGTTGGCAGTCACAGGAGACTTTCAAGCTGATTTGCACAAACCCCGTGGGATTTTTAGACCATTAAAAGGCATCATGTAAATGCAGGCTACTGCTGCTCAGTTTCTGGTTTTAAAATGGGCCACCATAGGTGAAGGACTATTAACTAGACAAAATGGGTATAATTAGAATGAAATTGGTGCATTCAGGGTCAATTATGCGAGAATTTGAAATCCGTCTTATTTGGAAAGTAGAGATAAAAAGAAGTTTATAGTTTCTGAAGCAAAAACATTTAAAAGACTAAGTTTGCAGCCAAATGCTTGACTCACACCATTGGTTGGCATGCTCCTATTGATAACTAGAGTCATAGTGGCGTCCAGCATGTAAACCAACTTGCCCACGCCGACCAACATGCCCCATCTACAGTAGTCCCACCTGCCTATGTTTGGCCCATATCCCTCCAAATCTGTCCTATCCGTGTACCTGTCTAAATGTTTCTTAAACGTTAAAATAGTCCCTGCCTCAACTACCTCTTCAGGCAGCTCATAGAAACATAGAAAATAGGTGCATGAGGAGGCCATTCGGCCCTTCGAGCCAGCACCGCCATTTATTGTGATCATGGCTGATCTTTCCAAATCAATAACCCGTGCCTGCCTTCTCCCCATATCCCTTGACTCCACTAGCCCCTAGAGCTCTATCTAACTCTCTCTTAAATCCATCCAGTGACCTGGCCTCCACTGCCCTCTGTGGCAGGGAATTCCATAAATTCACAACTCTCTGGGTGAAAACGTTTTTTCTCACCTCAGTCTTAAATGACCTCCCCTTTATTCTAAGACTGTGTGTGGCCCCTGGTTCTGGACTCGCCCAACATTGGGAACATTTTTCCTGCATCTAGCTTGTCCAGTCCTTTTATAATTTTATATGTTTCTATAAGAACCCCCTCATCCTTCTAAACTCCAGTGAAAACAAGCCTAGTCTTTTCAATCTTTCCTCATATGACAGTCCCGCCATCCCAGGGATCAATCTCGTGAACCTACGCTGCACTGCCTCAATCACAAGGATGTCCTTCCTCAAATTAGAAGACCAAAACTGTACACATACACGTTCCATACACCCACCACCCTTTGTGTAAAAAAATGTTGCCCCTCAGTGTCCAATTAAATCTTTCATCCCCTCACCTTAAACCAATGGTTCTACATTCCCTACTCTGGGCAAAGCATTTATCTGATCTATTCCCCTCGTGATTTTATACACCTCTATAAGATCACCCCTCATCCTCCTGCGCTCCAAGGAATAACGTCCCAGCCTGTTCAACCTCTCCCTGTAGCTCAGACCCATCAAGTCCTGGCAACATCCTCGTAAATCTTCACTGCACCCTTTCCAGCTTGACCACATCTTTCCTATAACATGGTGGCCAAAACAAACCGTAGGGCCTAAGAATTTAGGGGCCTTCACCCGTGAAGCACAGATGCAACAGGTAATCAGAAGGGTTGACTTTTAATTCAATGGGGTTAAAGTATAAAATAAAGTATGTATTATCTACAGTAATTCGGTAAACTTCCGGTAGGCGGCGCGGCTCTGGCCAGCAGCGGCCTCTGCAGCCTGTCCGCGTTTTTATTATTTTTGTCTGTGTTTTTATGTAGTGTTTGTTATTTTATGTTGGGGTGTGTGTGTGGGGGGGTGGGGGTGGGGTGGGAGGTGGGGGGGGGGAAACTTTTTGAATCTCTCCCTGCACTGAGACCCGACCTTTTCTCGTCGGGTCTCAGTCGTCGTTGAGGCCGCAACGAGGAGCGGCCTCCAACAGGAAGAGACCGGGGACTCAGGTGTCGACTCACCGTTGCCGTCGCGGAGCTGGCCGGGTCCGGAGCGGTGGAGGAGCGCTGCTGCTGCTGATGCTGTTGCTGCTGCTGCTGCTGCTGCTGCTGCTGCTGCTGCTGCTGCTGCCGGAGAGTCGGAGGCTCTCTACAGGTCTGTGGACGACGGCGCCGAGCCCACGGCTCCCTGGGGGGAGACCGCTTTTCGGGGCTTCTGCGGCGGCGACTTCTCCCGCCCGAGTTGCGGGGTCGAAGAGCTCCTGGAGCGGGGCCTAGCACCACTGCCCCGCGCGGCTGGAATGGCCGCGGACTCTGCGAGCGCACACCGGGGGCTCCAACATCAAGACCCGGTGTGCGACCTCGCACCACCCGGCGTGGCTTTAATGGCCGCGGGACAATCGCCATCGCCAGCCGGGGGCTATGACTTTGACTCTGACATCGGGGGGGGGAGAGTGCAGTGGAGAGATAAGTCTATTTGGCCTTCCATCACAGTTATGTGATGGATGTTTATGTTAAATGTAATTGTGTTGTGTCTGGGGTCTATTTGTGTGTAATGTATGGCTGCAGAAACGGCATTTCGTTTGGACCTCCAGGGGTCCAAATGACAAATAAATTGATTCTGATTCTGATTCAGATTCTGATGAGATTATTGTGAGACCACCTCAAGTCCTGAATTGGTTCTCTTATATAAGGAAAGATACAATATCATTGACAATAGACAATAGACAATAGGTGCAGGAGTAGGCCATTTAGCCCTTCAAGCCAGCACCGCATTTCAATGTGATCATGGCTGATTTTGGGGGCAACATGAAAGTTGATGTCGATGATCCCAGATAAGGAAGAGACACAAGAGACTGGGGGTGCTGGAATTTTATTCTCCAAACACACTGCTGGAGGAACCTGGTGCAACATCTATGGAAGGAAATGGGCAGATGATTCTGTATATCAGGGTGGGAAAATCTCGACAGAAAGGTATCGAGGGATTGTCTTGAGGGAAGACTAGACAGGCTGCCTCTGTACAGTTTAATGAGGTGAAATATTAAAAATGTGAGACTCCTTGGAGGTGTGTTGCAGTAAATGTTGAAACAATGTTTCCTCTCGAGATCATTGTCTCAGAATATCGGGGAACCCGTTTAAGTTGGGGAAGAATTTCTTCTCTCAAAGGGATGTAACATTGTGGAATTCCATGCCCCAGAATGCTATGGAGGTCAAATCCTTTAAAAGCCGAGATAGATTTTGGATCAGTGATAAAATCACGGGTATAGAAAAGAACTACTGATGCTGGTTTACACCGAAGATAGACACAAAATGCTGGAGTAACTCAGCGGGTCTGGCAACATCTCGGGAGAAAAATAATTTAAAAATATATATTTTTATTTATTAGAAGTACAGTAAATTACAGAAGTACAAGCCACATAAATCTTATTACATTTATTGTACCCCTTCATTTTTTAAGCTTTAAGGTAAGGCAGAAGTAAAGAAAGTAGATAAAGTGAGAGAGAGTCGTGTTAGTGTGAAAAAGTGATCAAAAAGAAAGGCCCATTGAACAAAGAGTTAGGGGAAAAAGTTAAGAATTAGGCCATAGAAAAGAAAGAAAGAAAAATAAACAAAAGCTCTATTGTGAAAACCGCGCAAAAAGGGATATACCAACTTCGTATTTTTCATCCCCCCTTACCAGATCTTGACACCATTTCTTTTTTATAACCATATAACCATATAACAATTACAGCACGGAAACAGGCCATCTCGGCCCTACAAGTCCGTGCCGAACAATTTTTTTTCCCTTAGTCCCACCTGCCTGCACTCATACCATAACCCTCTATTCCCTTCTCATCCATATGCCTATCCAATTTATTTTTAAATGAAACCAATGAACCTGCCGACACCACTCCCACTGGAAGCTCATTCCACACCGCTACCACTCTCTGAGTAAAGAAGTCCCCCCTCATGTTACCCCTAAACTTCTGTCCCTTAATTCTGAAGTCATGTCCTCTTGTTTGAATCTTCCCTATTCTCAAAGGGAAAAGCTTGTCCACATCAACTCTGTCTATCCCTCTCATCATTTTAAAGACCTCTATCAAGTCCCCCCTTAACCTTCTGCGCTCCAGAGAATAAAGACCTAACTTATTCAACCTATCTCTGTAACGTACTGTTTTAAAGTACTGTTGCACCTTATACTTGTAGTAAGTCGACAAATGCAGACCACGTCTTTTGGAAGTGGTCTGATTTGCCTGCAAGGAGGAGTCTCATATCTTCCAGGTGTAGTGTTTCAAACATATTTGAAATCCACATATTTATTGTTGGTATAGGAGCGTTTTTCCCCGGAGAAAAAAAATGGGTGACGTTTCGGGTCGAGACCCTAAGGGTCAATTTTTCTTGTTTTTCATGTTACTTAGGAAGGGCTGAGGTTTTTCCATAATTACTAAACCTTACTCTACAGTCAATGCTTCTTTTAGCTGCAGAGCTAATGGTATTGTAATCATGTTACCTCACTGAGATCAAACAGAGGCAGATTCTGACCCTTTGTTACATTTACTCGCCCCTATTTAATATCAGGATTGTGCATCTAATGCATTCACCTATCTGTTAGTGTGATGGTCAAAGAACCATTACTAATTTCCTAATGTGGCCATGAACATAGCCGAAAGTATTGATTTTACAGGAGACACAATATACATCTGATATTATCAGTCGTCAGGGAAAATAAGTGGATTTGTTACAAAGAAACTGCAGAGATGTTAAACATGAGGCAAAATTCAAACCTATTTAAAACGGACATAAAATATAAACAATGGCTTTCTCCAGTAGATCTAGCCAACCAAATGTAAAATGACAGAGGCACAAGCATGTAGGGATGCAGGGATTTAGAGAAAAGTACAAAGTGCTAAAGTCTGAAGAAGAGTCTCGACCCGAAAGGTCACCTATTCCTTCACTCCATAAATGCTGCCTCACCCGCTGAGTTTCTCTAGCATTTTTGTCTCCCTTCGATTTTTCCAGCATCTGCAGTTCTTTTTTAAACAAAGTAACTCAGTGGGTCATTGACCCAGACAACGTTTCAGGTCGGGACCCTTCAGTCCAAAAAAGGGTCCTGACTTGAAGCATCATCTATCTATTCCCTCCACAAATGTAAACTTAAATGTTGCACAGGGCAGCACGGTGGCGCAGCGGTAGAGTTGCTGCCTTACATAGAAACATAGAAATTAGGTGCAGGAGTAGGCCATTCGGCCCTTCGAGCCTGCACCGCCATTCAATATGATCATGGCTGATCATCCAGCTCAGTATCCCGTACCTGCCTTCTCTCCATACCCCCTGATCCCCTTAGCCACAAGGGCCACATCTAACTCCCTCTTAAATATAGCCAATGAACTGGCCTCAACTACCCTCTGTGGCAGAGAGTTCCAGAGATTCACCACTCTTTGTGTGAAAAAAGTTCTTCTCATCTCGGTTTTAAAGGATTTCCCCTTTATCCTTAAGCTGTGACCCCTTGTCCTGGAACAGCGCCAGAGACCCGTGTTTGATCCTGACTACGGGTGCTGTCTGTACAGAGTTTGTACATTCTCTCCGGGTGCTCTGGTTTCCTCCCATATACCGAAGACGCACGGGTTTGTAGGTTAATTGGCTTTGGTTAAATTGTAAATTGCCCCTTTGAGATAGTTGTTGGTGTGCGGGGATCGCTGGTCGGTTCTGACTCGATGGGCCGAAGGGCCTGTTTCTCTCAACTAATCCGATCGCCTGCCAGGAGGAACAAGGTAATCTATGCAGTGATAATGCAACGTGAGCTGTCAGCTTGCATTCAAAATGAATCGTTCCAGTTTGCTCTCATGCACAGCAAAAGCCCTGGGGCACGAGCAGCCATTTTGCCTCCTGAGTCTAGTGTTGGGATGCTGTTTACGACCCTGTTGCTCAAGGTTGCTGTTCTCCCCACCCTCAGCCACGGGAACAAAACAAAAATGCTGCAGAACAGAATCCGACCAGCATCTTAGCACAGTTCAGCTGTACGGGGGGAATGGGATGCAAAGCCATGAGAGCTATTCAGAAAGGACTTCAACTTTGGGTACCATTTTTAATCTGCAAACGATACGAGACAGCACTAATTTAAAAATAATTTCTAAAAGACAAGTTTAAGAAAGCTTTCACTATGTCTGTTCAAAGTAAAATACAAATTGGATGGTCTAATTGTTAGTTAAATTTGCATAACAAAGCAAATCTCAGTAGTTTATAAAGGGTTCATATAATGGTGGTTCCACATCAGATGAAGGTATGATTTGGGAATACACTTTGACTTTTATCCCAAAGTTTCTAATTGCTTTCACCGTCAGTAATTCTGGGCAACATTCTTATCAGATAAATGGAAAATGATCTGCAGCTAGCCAGAAATTACCATACTCAGTGGAGTGAAGGTTAGAGCTACAAATATTTATTTCTATCTCACATCTAACCTGGAGTTCTGTAGTAATGAATACACTGGAGGCAGATACGATAGTGGCATTTGTATGGGGAGATGGAAATGCAGGGGTTGGAGGGATATGGACCAAGTACAGGCAGCTGAGATCAGTTTAACTTGGCATCATGTTCAGCACAAACATTGTGGGCCAAAGGGCCCATTCCTATGCTGTACTGTTCCATGTTCGATGTCAGCGTATGGTGGCACGTAAATGTGAGCCATCAAGATGTGAGTCAAACAAAAAATCAAAGTGCTGGAGGAACTCAGCGGATCAGGCAGCGTCTGTAAAGGTAAATGCACGGGCAACGTTTACGGTCAGGACCCTCCCTCAGACCTGAAATGTTGACTGTGTAGTGGCCCTTGGGGTAGTCAAACCCTCGGATTGGTTAGCCCAGTCACGTGGGCGCGGGGAGCAGGTTTTGCGCGCTTTCTGTCATTTTCATTCAGCCGAGCTCCACACTTGTGTGATCCAGCATCGTTTATTTAGCTGGCTGATAGACTCGCGTTGTTCTTTGTTACATCATCGAACCGACTCTCGGTCTCGACTCCGCTAAAACTGTTCATTTCCTTCCATGGATGTTGCCTGACCTGTTGAATCCCTCCAGCAGTTTGCTTATTGCTCCAGCATCTGCGAGCTCATGTCTCCATTCCACTATAAATCCAACAACTTCACCAGGTTAATTCCCGGGAGGTCAGGGACGACTTCACCGAGTAAATAGACAATAGACAATACACAATAGGTGCAGGAGTAGGCCATTCGGCCCTTCGAGCCAGCATCGCCATTTAATGTGATTATGGCTGATCATCCCCAATCAGTACCCCGTTCCTGCCTTCTCCCCATAACCCCTGACTCCGCTATTTTTAAGCGCCCTCTTTCTTGAAAGCATCCAGAGAACTGGCCTCCACCGCCCTCTATATAACCATATAACCATATAACAATTACAGCACGGAAACAGGCCATCTCGACCCTTCTAGTCCGTGCCGAACACATAATCTCCCCTAGTCCCATATACCTGCGCTCAGACCATAACCCTCCATTCCCTTCCCATCCATATAACTATCCAATTTATTTTTAAATGATAAAAACGAACCTGCCTCCACCATTCTGAGGCAGACGAGGAAACACTTTTTCTCACAGAGAGTGGTGAGTCTGTGGAATTATCTGAGGCAGAGAATTCCACAGACTCACCACTCTCCGTGAGAAAAAGTGTTTCCTCGTCTCCATTCTAAATTGCTTACCCCTTATTCTTAAACTGTGTGCGTGGCCCCTGGTTCTGGACTCCCCCAACATCGGGAACACGTTTCCTGCCTCTAGCGTGTCCAAATAAAAAGGTTTGAGGTTATTATTTCATGGAACCTGCTGTGAGAATCCAGGAAATAAATTATTAGGCAGAAATGACTGAGAAAATGTTGGCTCCTTGGCTGTGTGGGGCAAATGGATGGCGGCGTTCATGGAAGAAAGCTTCCAGAAATACATCCAAACTGTTCATTACCCTGACAGTCTGTATAAGATCGTACAATATTTTGCCTCGGGATGAATTCCCAGTTCTAAACTCAAGATGACAGAAGAGCCACTGTCGCCCTATTCTTTTTAAAACAAAGACATTTCTAAGTGTCCTTTATAAAAATCTTGATTTCACATTCAGATAGGGACATGAAGAAACATCCAGAAAACAAATTAGCCAAGTAGTTCTCCTCATGGTTTAATAACTAGTGAATGTGGTAGTTTGGTTCTGCTGGCAAGAAAATCAGACATTCATAATCTGCAGCTAGCCAGAAATTACCATACTCAGTGGAGTGAAGGCTATAGCTACAAATATTTATTTCTATCTCACATCTAACCTGGAGTTCTGTAGTCATGAATACACTGGCGGCAGATACGATAGTGGCATTTGTATGGGGAGATGGAAATGCAGGGAATGGAGGAATATGGACCAAGTACAGGCAGCTGAGATCAGTTTAACTTGGCATCATGTTCGGCACAAACATTGTGGGCTGAAGGGCCCATTCCTATGCTGTACTGTTCCATGTTCGATGTCAGCGTATGGTGGCACGTAAACGCGAGCCATCAAGATGTGAGTCAGAAGTGCTGAGACATAATATGAATGTCTCAGCACTTCAACTCCCCCTCCCATTCCCAATCCGACCTCTCTGTCCTGGGTCTCCTCCATTGCCAGAGTGAACAACACCGAAAATTGGAGGAACAGCACTTCATATTCCGCTTGGGGAGCCTGCATCCGGCAGGCATGAACATTGAATTCTCCCAATTTTGTTAGCCCTTGCTGTCTCCTCCCCTTCCTTAGCCCTCGAGCTCTCCTCCCATCCCCCAGCCCTCGGGCTCCTCCTCCTCCTTTTTTCCTTCCTTCTCCCCGCCACCCCCTATCAGTCTGAAGAAGGGTTTTGGCCCGAAATGTTACCTATTTCCTTCGCTCCATAGATGTTGCTGCACCCGCTGAGTTTCTCCAGCATTTTTGTGTACCCATTCATAATATGAATGCAGTTTGGTGATGCCAATTAGGTGTGGCTACCATGTTTGGTCTAAGAACAGTAAAATAGAAATCAGCTGGGGACATCAACTCCTGATCACTAATAACATGGGCGCACTCACATAACTGGCCATTACTTATATCCAAGCAAGAGAACATTGGTTTAAGGTGAGGGGGGAAAGATTTGATACGAATCTGAGGGGTAACTTTTTCACACAAAGCCAGTGGGTGTAAGGAACGAGCTGCCGGAGGAGGTACCTGAGGCAGAAGCTATCACAATATTTAGACAGGTACATGGATAGGACAGGTTTTGAGGGATATGGTCCAAGCGCAGAAAGATAGGACTAGTGAAGATGGGACATGTTTGTCATTGTGGGCAAGTTTTGCCAATGGGCCTGTTTCCATGCTGTATGACTCTATAACACCTTGATCACTAATGACGGTGTATTCAGCTAATGGAGTAGTTTAATCAAAAGACTATTTTCAGGACCTTGTTTCACGCAGCAGATAGGCACAAAATGCTGAAGTAGCTCAGCGGAACAAGTGGCATCTCTGGAGAGAAGGAATGGGTGACTTTGGGTCGAGACCCTTCGTCTGAACACAAAACGTCACCCATTCCTTCGCTCCAGAGATGGGTCAATGGGTTAAAGGCTAAATACGCAGGAGTAAGTTAAATAACAAGAGGGACTCATCGATTGAGATAAAGAACAGTGGAAGAAAAGTCTTGGAGAGGATAAGCACTAGCCTAGATCAATTAAAATGAACGACCAGTTTGGTGCTTAGACGTTGCAAGTTGGATTGTACAGTATTGAAAGTAATTGGAAATTCATTGGTAGTAATCGAGGCCCAGGCTGTAGGAAAGAACTGCAGATGCTGGTTTAAATCGAAGGTAGACACAAAATGCTGGAGTAACTCAGAGGGTCAGGCAACTACAGAGACCTGATAGAATGGATAGGTATGATTGACTGTAACTTTGCTGTAACCAGTTTTCAAGTGTAACATGATTCAGAGCCGGGCCATTATCTTGTTCTTACTCTGATGATTGCTGTTATCATCTTGTTGTCAATAGATCGAGCCAAAAGGATCTATCCAGTTATTTATTTATTTTTTAAAATGACGATTTTCTATATTACCTCCCAGTAAAATGGAGAGTGATACATCATCCTTAAATTCACCTTCACCTCAATGAAACACACAAAATGCATTATTTGCAAAATAATCATTTTATAAAAATTAATTTATCATGTTTTATTCTTGTTTCATATTTATGGTTAAACCACATTAGGTTTATCATCTGCCAATATATTTGGGATATTATTGCTTGAGACTTTTTAAGATTTAATACTTGTGTTTCTACAGCATTTACATGTAGCAGTTTCTTCTCTATCCTCCTCCCCCTCCCCCCCCCCCCCCCCCCCCCCCCCCCCCCCCCCCCTGCCCCCCCCTGCTCCCCCCACTCCCCCCCGCTCCCCCCCTCCCATCCCTCCCCCGCTGAGGAGTCCAGATCAAAGCATCAAAAGCCCTTTGGAACTCTCTGTAGCAGAGGATTTACCTAAAAAAAAATACATTTATAGGTTGATTGGTTTTGGTAAAAATGATAAATTGTCCTTAGTGTGTAGGATTAGTGTGCGGGGATCGCTGGTCGGTGCGGACTCGATGGGTTGAAGGTCCTGTTTCTGCGCTGTATCTCTAAACTAAACTAATACGTTGGAGGGTCAGTCATTGATTGTAAATTCATAGATGCCTGAATATCAGAGTAATCGTGGAGTATGGTGATACAGTAAGAAAATAAGAGTCAAGCTTAAATATTCAGAGGTACGCAAAAAAGCTGGAGAAACTCAGCGGGTGCAGCAGCATCTATGGAGCGAAGGAAAAAGGCAACGTTTCGGGTCGAAACGTTGCCTTTTTCCTTCGCTCCATAGATGCTGCTGCACCCGCTGAGTTTCTCCAGCATTGTTGTGTACCTTCGATTTTCCAGCATCTGCAGTTCCTTCTTAAATACTGTGGCCGAAGAGTGGCCTACCTTAGTTTCATTCTCCCAGAAAGACCAGATTCCTTTGCACGTCTGAAGAAGATTCCTGGAAGTTTGCTTCCATGGCTCACAACTAGAAATCCATTCAACCGCTTGGAAAGGCAGGGAATAATCAGAGACACCCAATGTGGCTTTGACAAGAGCAGATCCTGTCAGACAAATCTGAATGAATTCTTTGAAGAGGTACCCAAGTGGGTCAACGAGGGCAGGGCAGTAGATGGGAGTTACGTCGATTTCTGTAAGGCCTTTGACAAGGTTCATGCAACAACCAGGTTCAGGAATAGCTACTTCCCCACAGCCATCAGGCTATTAAACTGAAGAAGGGTTTCGGCCCGAAACGTTGCCTATTTCCTTCGCTCCATAGATGCTGCTGCACCCACTGAGTTTCTCCAGCTTTTTTGTGTACCTTCGATTTTCCAGCATCTGCAGTTCCTTCTTAAATATCCAGAGATTTAGATATGGAGATACAGCGCGGACACAGGCACTTCGGCCCACCGAGTCTGCGCCGACCAGCGATCCCCGCACACTAACACTATCCTACACACACTGGGGACAATTTTATATTCATATCAAGCCAATTAACCTATAAACCCGCACATCTTTGAAATTTAGGATGAAACCAAATATCTCGGAGAAAACCCACGCGGGTTACGGGGAGAATGTACAAACTCCGTACAGACAGCACCCGTAGTTTGATATCGAACCCAGGTCTCTGACGCTGAAAGGCAGCAAATCTGTGACTTCCTGAAATTTCAGTGGTGATCATGTGAATGGCGGTCAAGGGACTGAATGGCCCTACTCCTGTCCTTATTCGTTATGTTCCAATGAATGTCACGTGCCATCCATGCAATCGCTGGTGGGATGCCGCAAGGTGTCATGGTTTTTTTTTTTACCTTCTGCCTTAAACTAATTCTCTTCCCACACATCTCAGATTCTCACCTCAAAACAACCAGGATGAAATAGAAAGAGTTTGTAATTAACTGTCAATTTCAATAAAAGATACGAGCCTAATACGTGCCTGCAACCTTCCAATCTTGCTAGTTTGCATGCAGAGTCAGAGCCTTTCTTTTGCTTCTGATGTATATGTTGCTTTGATACTTTGAATGGCAGGTGATGGAACAGATATCCCTGGGTGCAAAACCAATGTGGTTGTGTGGCCACCTGCTATACAGACGGTTTGAACACTTCATTGATCGCAACTAGTTGACCAGCTACTGCTTTCTTTAAAGGGTCACTTGGGACCACTTGGTGAAAGGTAAAGGGCGTGTCCCACTTTCCCGAGCTGCCCACAAATTCTCCCGAGTTTTCCCCTTGATTCAAACTTGGAGAATGTTCGTAACTGGTCCGTAGGAGACCGTGGAGTCCGTAGACATATCGTAGCGACTCGTTATGTCAGCCGGAGGTACTCGGGGCATCAGGTAAGTCGGGATGTTTTTTCCAGCATGACAAAAAAATGTCCACAAGTAAAAAGATAGTCGGGAGGAGAAAAATTGCAACATTTAATGCCGCGAGTACTACGGCTGGCATAACGAGCCGCTACGATACATCTACGGATTCCTATGGCCTCCGTTACGAGCATTCTCTGAGTTTGAATCAAGGGTATAACTCGGGAGAATTCGTGAGTAGCTCGGGAAAGTGGGACAGGCCCTTAACATTCAGATGGTTTTGATACGAAATGATGTGACCTGTACAGTTTGATTAAAACATAAATGGCAGAAGTCACCATTAGTAACATTGTGATTCAGGACCGCAAGAAATTACAGCGAATTGTGGACGCAGCCCAGACCATCACACAAACCAACCTCCCTTCCACTGATTCAATTGATACCACACCCTGCCTCGGCAAGGCCAGCAGGAAGGACATTATTGCCATAGAGGGAGTGCAGAGACGGTTCACCAGACTGATTCTTGGGATGTCAGGACTGTCTTATGAAGAAAGACTGGATAGACTTGGTTTATACTCTCTAGAATTTAGAAGATTGAGAGGGGATCTTATAGAAACTTACAAAATTCTTAAGGGGTTGGACAGGCTAGATGCAGGAAGATTGTTCCCGATGTTAGGGAAGTCCAGGACAAGGGGTCACAGCTTATGGATAAAGGGGAAATCCTTTAAAACCGAGATGAGAAGAACTTTTTTCACACAGAGAGTGGTGAATCTCTGGAACTCTCTGCCACAGAGGGTAGTTGAGGCCAGTTCGTTGGCTATATTTAAGAGGGAGTTAGATGTGGCCCTTGTGGCTAAGGGGATCAGGGGGTATGGAGAGAAGGCAGGTACGGGATACTGAGTTGGATGATCAGCCATGATCATATTGAATGGCGGTGCAGGCTCGAAGGGCCGAATGGCCTACTCCTGCAACTAATTTCTATGTTTCTATGTCTATGTTTCTAACATAATCAAGGATGAGTCACACTCTACAAACTCCCTCTTCTCCCCTCTCCCATCGGGCACAGGGTATAGAAGTGTGAAAACGCGCGCCTCCAGTTTCGGGGACAGAACCGGAGCCAAGCCATGCAGTTTACGGGGAGAACGTACAAACTCCGTACAGACAGCACCCATATGCAGGATCGAGCCCAGCTCACTGGCGCTGTGAGGTAGAAACTCTATCGCTGCACCACCGTGATCTGCCGTTTGATTTTTGAGTATTTTGGTTGAGTGAGAATTGTCATCCAGGATATCAGGAGAATTTCGAAAATCGTCAAACGACGTCATTACATCCTCTTGAATCAAGGAGCACAAAAGGTTTCTAATTTTTTCCAAGCGATCCAACTGTTTTAAACTACATCATAGAATTTGTGAAAATTATGTTTTATGTTGGACATAACCCATTCCAAACCAATTTTAGCATTGAATGAAAATCAAAGTGTTTCGCAATAACCTAAATGTTAACCTGTGAGTGAAAACTATTTGTTTTATGCTTCTGAAAATCTTAAGAGTAAGTTTGGCTTTCTGCTCAAGGTCGTTTGTGCCGTGCAAGATAACTATTGTTTAAGGTCAGGTAGAAAGCAACATAATCGTTCAACATTCTTTTCACGGCAAGAGAGTTGAGAATGGGGAAAAATGCTTCTTTTGTCAAGATAATCACCAGCGTGTAACTGAGAAGGATTGCAGCTGTTACCCAGAGAACATTCAAGGAAAGTAACAGGTTTGAAGCAACAAAATGCTTAAATCAAAAATGTTCACCAGATGACGTGCCTAATCTTGAGGTATTCACAAATGTATATGAAACAAGACAATAAATAGAGCATGATAATGAAAGCCAGATCACAGTAGATAATAGTATTTCTTTGGCATTTTGCTTTACAAAGTAAGTTATTTTCAGAAAAAAACGGAAATCGACCTTTCTTTGAAGATAAGTATTGACATACAGTTTGTTCAAAATATCCTTGTGCTGAACTTTTATGTGAGAGACCAAATATATCCCTCTTAGATTATAATGGCAACAATTTAGGGTGATCTGAGGTGTTGTGTAAAAGCAAGTTCTTTATTACTTTCCAATTGTTTTATGTCTGTGAAAACTGTTGGTGGCAGACCAAATATAACTCAGCCTCCTCAAACGCTAGTATTAACTCAGCACCACTTCACTAGAACCTTGCTCGGAATAGGTAAAACAACTCTAAAAATATATCCTAAAAATATTTAATTTCACTCCCACCACCCCGACTCCATAAACAAACATGAATAACAAAAGCCAAGAAGCCGCAGCCTTCTGATCAATTAGTGAGTGAAAGGTTGGGTGCATTTCAGTTATTCGGCAACGTATAATTCAGAGCAATGTCCTGGCTTTGGTAATAATGATGTATTCGTTAGTGCAGATGCAGCTTTTGTTGAAGACCAAAGCTAAATCAGAAGAAGGGAGGGGGGGGGGGGAATGAGAGCCGTCTGAAAGGCTTGAAGCAATTAAAGCCAGCAGCCTCCACTAATCCCACTCCGGACAGCTGAGGGATGAAAAGAGAGAGAGAATCAATTTGAACCATGTCCCATTCTGTCGGGGTAAAGCAGCAACCAGGATATAGCGGAGAATATCCCGCTATTCTCCTTCCACACAAACCTCAGAGTGATAGGAGTAGAATTAGGCCACTCGGCCCATCAAATCCATTCCTTCAAGGCTGATCTATCTTTTCCTCAACCCCATTCTCCTGCCTTCTCCCCATAACCCCCGACACCCGTACCAATCAAGAATATATCTACCTCTGCTTAAAAATATTCATTGATATTCGCTATAATATGAAGCATCTTTCACTACAATATGAAACTCATATCAAATCATCTATCACAACACATAATGATTGCATCTTCTTTGTTTATTCTTACGTTGAACGAAGTCAAAGATAAGATTAAAGAAACAGTTCTGATGAGAGGTCTAAAGTTAATATTTATTTTCTAGATATAAAAATGCACGTAACATTATTGACTCGATTTTCTATTTCCCGTAGACAGATAAAAATCCATTTCTGCATCGTCATTTAGATTTTGATGGTGACCCCCACATATACAGGTACAACAATTAATCATTGAAAGGACTGCTTGTCAAATAAATCAAGTACCCAGATAGATTAGGATGTGTATACAGTGTAAATGTTATCACGGGGAAACTGCACAGGTATAGTTGTTAGAGATAGATTAGCATTCTTTTAGTCAAGTGGACATGAGGTTAAGAGGATGTGCACTCAGAATTATGTGTTCAAAGATTATTCGATCGCATTTCAAATGGCTTCCTCATGTGGATCGAGTTGTAACCAAATCTGATCCAGGATAAACACAAAATGCTTGAGTAACTCAGCGGAACAGGCTTTCTCTGGATAGAAGGAATGGGGTGACGTTTTGGATCGAGACCCTTCTTCAGACTGAGGGTATGTGCAAATGAATCCAGTGGGACTGGAGCAGGCAAAAACAATGGGCCGGCCAGGGCAGTTCTGTTTATGGATTTTGGGGAGAAGGTAAAACCAGGGCTGGGGAATGATAAGGTTGGAGGCTGTGGAGGGCAGAAGGCCTGATTTGCAAACCCCTTGGTGTGCCACTGTGTCACCATCAATGAATGAACTAAAATATCTAAGAAAGCATACAAAGTGCTGGAGTAACTCAGCGGGTCAGGCAGAACCTCTGGAAAACATGGATAGGCGACGTTTTGGGTATTCCCAACCCAAAATGTCAGTCTGAAGAAGGGTTCCAACCCAAACATTCAGTCATTTGCAGTTTAGTTTATTGTCACGTGCACTGAGGTACAGTGAAAAGCTTTTCGTTGCATGCTATCCAGTCAGCCAAAGACAATACATGATTACAATCAAGCCAATTACAGTAGTCAGTCTGAGAAAGGGTCCCGACCCACAAAGGTCAGTCTGAGGAAGGGTCTCGACTTGAATCGTCACATATCAATGTTCTCAAGAGATGCTGCCTGACCCTCTGAGTTACTCAGCATCTACCGTTCTCTGTTTCTACAAACTAAAATACTTTATTGTTGGGTCATTTATGATTCATAAATATCTCTCTGCACAAATGATTCTGCAGGGTTTTTGCATGTGACGGAATTGCTAATCATAAGATGCAGGGAGGAGCGCAGCAGGAATGGATCAATTCAACCTGTTCAACTGTGGTGGATTATTTTGAGTAGCAACCTAATCGGAACAGAAGCAAAAAAACGCAGATGCTGGAAATCCAAATCAGAAAAAGAGAAAATGCTGGAAGCACACAGCAGCATCTGTGAGACATGTTGAATCTGGAACCTAGAGTCGTAGAGTGATAAAGCATGGAAGCAGGCCCTTCGGCCCAACTTGCCCACCCTTGCCCACCCTGGCCAACATGTTCCAGCTACATTCGTCACTCCTGCCTGCATTTGACCTGTATCCCTCTAAACCTGTCCTATCCATGTACCTGCTCGACTGTTTCTTAAACGTTGGGATAGTCCCAGCCTCAACTACCTCCTCTGGCAGCTCGTTCCATACCCCCACCATCCTTTGTGTGAAAAAGTCATTCCTCAGATTGTATGAAAAAGGTACCGTTCAGATTCCTATTAAATCTTTTCCCCTTCACCTTAAACCTATGTCCTCCTCTCCTTGATTCCCCTACTCAGGGTAAGAGACCTTGTGCGTCTACCCGATCTACTCCTCTCATGATTTTGTACACCTCTATAAGATCACCCTGCGCTTAAAGGAATAGAGTCCCAGTCTATTTATGCTCTCCCTGTAGCTTAGACCCTCTAGTCCTGGCAACATCCTCATAAATCTTTCTGTATCCTTTCCTATAACCATCTTCTTTCCTGTAATATTGGTGCCCAGAATTGAACACACTACTCTAAATGCAGCCTCGCCGACGTCTTATACAACTGTAACATGACCTCCCGACTTCTATACTCTTTCAGAAAAAATGGAAAAGTGAGAAGCTGGTGTGTTTGAAAGTTGCAGTGGGGAGCGGGGGGAGGAGAAATCAGAGGGAATGCTTGTGATCGGAACTTACAACCTAACTAAACAGTAGAAGAGACGGAAAGGAGAAGTGAAACAGACTGAAACAGATTGGAAAGCCACATGGAGAGAGGAGAAGAAGCGGTCACCTGAATTTATCATCCCGTCATCTGTGAAAGATGTGTGATGCCGCTCTTATCTCCGACCTGCCTCCCCAAAGAATCGCTCAACGGCGTTTCAAGTGGCAGCTCTCAGTGAGAAATGCATAAAACCATCCAGCATTCGCAACGCCCTGCATGTGGTACCTTACCTTTGGCCTTGCATGAAATGGATATGGGTCCACTTTGCCACACCACTTTGGCATGCACACATCCCTGAACGTTAGAATATATACGTCTCTGCTCCCCGTCTTACTCCCACCAGCTGTTCTTTATGGATTTGAGCATATTTTCTATCAGTGCTCATTTGCCCATTAAATAAGTTTGGTTTGATGGATATGTTTAATCCATAGACATGACAGTACAAATATAGAAAACTGACTCATTAGCAAAACTGTTATGGCTACACTGCCTGGATTATCGATTTACCATTTAATATGAAAGGATATACCTTGTACAACAGCAGCTGGAGATTTTAGCAGCTTTCTCAAAGGCTATATAACGCACATATTTTCTGAGAAACTGTGGATAATCTCCTGAAATTCCTGGAGCTTCTCACCAATGTAAGTGCAACAATAACAGAGAACCTTCTGCTCGTTGCAAAGTTGTCGACAATAACTTATAAAGCAGCTTTAACAAAATAACATGTCCCAAGGTGTTTCACAGCTGCCTGAGCCAGCTGCCTGCCCCAATTACGTCCGCACCCGGGTGCTACTAGAAAGGGACTACGCGCAGTCCACGGGCACCCTGGGGGATTTCTGGGTGCAGCGGTAGAGTTTCTGCCTTACAGCGCCAGAGACCAAGGTTCGATCCTTACTACGGGTGCTGTCTGCATGGAGATTGTACGTTCTCCCTGTGACTGCGTGGGTTTTCTCCGGGAGCTCTGGTTTCCTCCCACATTCCAAAGACGCACAGGTTTGTTGGTCAGTTGGCTTTGGTAAAAATTGTAAATAGTCCCGAGTGTGTGGGAAGGTGCCAGTGTACGGGGCGATCGCTGGTCGGCACGGACTCGGTGGGCCGAAGGGCCTGTTTTCACGCTGCATCTCCAAACTTGTCTAAACTCCTCCTCTCCAGGGAGAACAGATGTATCTTCTCTGGTCAGTCCTATAACTCAATCGATTGTTCCACCCCCAGCAACATCCTGCTGAATCTCCTCTGCAGCCTTTCCAGTGCCACTCATCCTTCCTACACCTTGGTGATCATGCCAACTGAAGTCTGACCAAGATTTTATTAAGTTGGAGAATAACGTCTCTACTTCTGTATCAGATGCCCCGACTAATGAAGGCTGGTATACAAGATGCCTTCCGAACCATATTACCACCTTTCAGGATCTTTGTGCCTGTACTCCAAAGTCCCTCTGTTCCTCAATTCTCCCTAAGACATAACCAGTCATGATAAATGTCTTTGTATCTTTCGAAGTCCCAAAAGGCCTCATTTCACCTTTGTCTGGATTAAACTCCATCCGCCATGTTTCAGCCCATTTCACCAACACACCAAGGTCTCTCTGCAATCTAAGGCCACCTTCCAGTGGATGACCAATTGTATTGTGTCATCCATGAATGGATGGATTTTGCCTCCCACATCCAAAACACTCATATATAGTAGAAGCAGCAAAGTTCACAACACCAAGCCTCCTGAGAAATTCCTAGTTACAGGCGTCCAAAATTTTAAAACATTTTTCTACCATTACACTCTGCCTCCTATGCCAAGCAAAATTTAGATCTAGTTTGACTCTGACCCCATAACCTCCATGACACCTACCACGTTCAAGAGAGTTTATTGTCTTGTGTCCCTGATAGGACAATGACATTCTTGCTTTGCTTCAGCACAACAGAACATAGTAGGCATTGACTACAAAACAAATCAGTGTGTCCATATACCATTATATAAATATATACACACACATGAATAAATAAACTGATAAAGTGCAAATAACAGATAATGGGCTATTAATGTTCAGAGTTTTGTCCAAGCCAAGTTTAATAGCCTAGGTACACAAAAAAGCTGGAGAAACTCAGCGGGTGCAGCAGCATCTATGGAGCGAAGGAAATAGGCAACGTTTTGGCCCAAACCCTTCTTCAGTTTAATAGCCTGATGGCTGTGGGGAAGTAGCTATTCCTGAACCTGGTTGTTGCATGAACCTTGTCAAAGGCCTTACAGAAATCGATGTAACTCCCATCTACTGCCCTGCCCTCGTTGACACACTTAGGTACCTCTTCAAATAATTCATTCAAATTTGTCTGACAGGATCTGCCCTTGTCAAAGCCACATTGGGTGTCTCTGATTATTCCCTGCCTTTCCAAGCGGTTGAATGGATTTCTAGTTGCGAGCCATGGAAGCAAACTTCCTGGAATCGTCTTCAGCCGTACAAAGGAATCTGGTCTTTCTGGGAGAATTAAACTAAGGTAGGCCAACGAGCTTTCCACACTTCTGAATTATCGTGATTTTAATCGTGAGAATAATCAAAAGGGAGAGAAATTAGATAAAAAACGGACCCAAAATAAGGTAAATTGGCTTCCGTCAGGTAAGGAATTAATGCTCTTTATATTTTAAAGTTGAAAGTTTCAAAGATACAATACACCCTGACCCGTTTCACTGGAGCATCACAAGGTTTTAAGGAATAGGAGTAGAATTAGGCCATTGAGCCCATCAAGTCTACTTCTCCATTCAATCATGGCTGATCTATCTCTCCCTCCTAACCACATTCTCCTGCCTTCTCCCCATAACCTGATACCTGTACTAATCAAGAACTTTCTATCTGTGCCTTAAAAATATCCACCGACTTGGTCTCCACAGTCTTCTGTGGCAAAGAATTCCACAGATTCACCACTCTCTGACTAAATACATTTCTTCTCATCTCCTTCCTAAAAGAACATCTGCTGAGATAAATCTTAGAAATGATTAAGAATTTCTTTTAATACAGTCTCTCCTTCTCCATTCACTCAAGGCATTTTACTTTCACTTTTCATTCCATCCAAACACTTGTCAACGTTAAATTCCACTAAGTAACAGGCTTCTCTTCACTTGGTGCTTGGCCGTAGATCGTGACTGATGCCTTGCACATTCAAAGCAGCTTTGGGATGAATAAAAGAAAGCACTTGTACAGAATGGGAAAGAACTTAAGAGCTTACTCTTTATCAAATTCCTGCCAAATCCTATACTGTAGATTACAAATTTGTCTCTGTCACCCCGTAAAGTAGGCGATGTTTCAATATCCATCACCTGCTCATTGTGATTCAGAACCTAAGTCTAGTGACTACAGCCATTACTATACTTCTATAAAGGCTGTGTCAATAATCAGTGCCTGAATATAGTGTCTACATTCTTTTCTTTATTGTGTGATTTTTCCTTCTTTTGAATCCAGTCCTTCATGCTAAATATGGTTTCACACTTATCTGTTTTGTAGTCAATGCCTACTATGTTCTGTGTGCTGAAGCAAAGCAAGAATTTCATTGTCCTATACAGGGACACATGACAATAAACTCACTTGAACTTGAGTTCAGCATTGTAATGATCCATATCCTCACTGTGCTATACTGGCATTCCTCACTCGCAAGATGGCACAGTGGCGCAGCGGTAGAGTTGCTGCCTTACACCTCTAGAGACCCAGGTTCGATCCTGACCATGGGCGCTTGGCTGTAACAAAGTTTGTATGTTCTCCCTGTGACCTGCGTGGGTTTTCTCCAGGAGCTGATTCCCTCCCACACTCCAAAGATATACACGTTTGTAGTTCAATTGGCTTTGTTAAAATTGTAAATTGTCCCTAGTGTGTAGAATAGTGCTAGTGTACGGGATGTTTAAGAAAGAACTGCACCCCCCCCCCCCCCCCCCCCCACCCCCCACATCAGTCTGAAGAAGGGTCTCGACCCGAAACGTCACCTATTCCTTCGCTCCATAGATGCTACCTCACCCGCTGAGTTTCTCCAGCATTTTTGTCTACCTAGTGTACGGGGCGATCGTTGGTCGGAGCGGACTCAGTGGGCCAAAGGGATAACCTTCTCTAAACTCCACATTCCCGCATTCCCTCATTAGATCCTTCTATTCTTGTGTCACCCTTTTCTTAAAAGCCAGTTTTGGTTATCCCATCAATAGCTTCATCTTTGCGTGGATATCTTTTTCTTTAACCATTATCGTACAGAAGCAGGGATGGTTTTCTATTATTGAAGTGCGGCACAAATGCGAGTTGTTACTTGTTCCAATAATGGATATGGCTGGTGTATCATGGGAATAAAGTACTTAACTGACAGATGTTATGAGTATCATGAAATTACCACTAATTTTCATTTTTACACTGCTCCCTGAAGACATCCAGTCCAGTCCAAAACAGTATATTCCATTACAATGAATGATTGATCTATGAACACAATATCCAGAGAAGGTAGGAAGTATCTCCTCGCGATCTTGTCAGTCACACTTTACTTGCCAACGCCTCGTCACCAACAGCAAAATATTCTTCTTGTTGCACACTAGTCCTGTTTCCGACCATTAAATCAGAGAGGAAAAAGTAAAAGGGAAACTGAAAACAGAAAATGCTGGAAATATTTTGCAGGTCAGAAAAAGTAAACCTTGGGAGACAAGATGAAGAGGAGAAAAGATTCACTGAATAAATCTTTAGAGTCATGGCAAATCTCCAATAATCAAGAGTCAAGAGTCAAGAGAGTTTTATTGTCATGTGTCCCAGATAGGACAATGACATTCTTGTTTGCTGCAGCACAACAGAATATGTAAACATAGTACAGAGCAGGAGATAAAAGTTCAGTGTGTCTATATACCATGGACCATATATATACACAATAAATAAACAGTTAAAGTGCAATAGTGATAATAGACAGTTCTTGTTCAGAGCTTGTTTGATGTTGTGTTTAATAGCCTGATGGCTATGGGGAAGTGGCTGTTCTTGAACCCGGATGTTCCAGATTTCAGGCTCCTGTACCTTCTTCCCGATGGCAACGGACAGATGAGTGTGTTGCCAGGATGGTGTGTGGGTCTTTGATGATGTTGGCAGCCTTTTTGAGGCGGCGACTGCGATAGATCTCTTCGATGGTGGGGAGGTCAGAGCCGATGATGGACTGGGCAGTGGTCACAACTTCCTGCATTTTATTCTGCTCCTGGACGTTCTTTTATATCAGATTTCCTCAGTATCTTTTCTCCTTCGAACTTCAAAGCAAGTGTTGAGGAGCCTGTCCTTCCACCAATGTATATCATTTGGTAATTATTTATATTGAACAAAAAATCACACCCAAATTCTCACTCCCAAGGTAATTCTCGCTCGCCATCTATTTGATGTTGGAATTTCATGAAGAATTACATAAACAATTTTGAGATATATACTCTGTAGTAGGAATTGGAAAACAAAGGCCTACATTCTGTGGCTCATGAAGTAGAAGCAACAGATGGTAGAAAAAAAGAGCTAAAGGGGCTGTCCCACTTGGGCGACCTAATTGGCGAGTTTAGAAGAGTTTGAAAAAATGACATGTTGAAGACCTCCTTCAACTATGTTGAAGACCTTCAACTATGTTGAAGACCAGCTTCGACTAGCTACGACTAACTTCGGGAAAATTGGACACCGAATAGTAAAGAGTGAAGACCGCCTTCGATCTCCCTTCGACTATGATGAAGACTACCTACGACTACCTTCGACTACCCTCCACTACCTACAACTAACATGCCGACCTACTATGACTAAACCGACGAGTAAAAAAGTATCGATTTTTTCCATTTTTTACTCGCGGGCATTTTTTTAACATATTGAAAAAAACGCCGCGACCTAGCTGAGGCCTCGAGTACGCGGAGACCACTCTCGAGCGTGAAGGAGAGTTACAAAGACCTCTTACGACCTCGTGTCGACCATGCTGCGAGAATGAGTCGAGGGCAAACTCGCCAGAACTGGCGGACTAGGTCGCCCAAGTGGGACAGGCCCTCAATGCTGTAGCAATTCTGTGGGTCAGGCAGCATCTCTGGAGGACATGCACTGGTGATGCTCCAGGTCAGGGCCCTTCTTTAAACTGATTGTGGTGGGGAAGCGGGGGTGAGAAAACTGTAAGAGAAGTGGGCAGAATATATTTCTCCTCCTTCCAGTTATTTTCTTACTCTGGATTCACAATTCACCCCCTTCTTTTCTTATATCACACTTTGCATTCTCATCTCTGGCCTTTGTGCAACCATCTGCTAATCAAAGCCCCCCCCCCCCCCCCCCCCCCCCCCCAGCCATGTCCACCTATCACTTTGTCCTGCCCCACCTCTCTTCCAGCTTTCTTCACCCCCCCCCCCCCCCCCCCCCCACCACAATCAGTCTGAAGAAACGTCCTGACCCGAAACGTTACCTATTTACTGCATGTACATGTTCGCCAGAGACACTAACTGGCCCACTGAATTACACTATCCCAGCACTGATACTCCAGTACTCTGCGTCTTTTTGGGTAAACCAGCATCTGCGGTTCCTTGTGTCTATATCTTGTAAAGATCTTTAACTTTCTGGTGTTTAAGAAAGAACTGCAGATGCTTGAAAAATCGAAGGTAGACAAAAATGCTGGAGAAACTCAGCGGGTGGGGCAGCATCAGTGGAGCGAAGGAATAGGTGACGTTTCGGGTCTCGACCCGAAACGTCACCTATTCCTTCGCTCCATAGATGAAGAAGGGTCTCGACCCGAAACGTCACCTATTCCTTCGCTCCATAGATGAAGAAGGGTCTCGACCCGAAACGTCACCTATTCCTTCGCTCCATAGATGAAGAAGGGTCTCGACCCGAAACGTTGCCAATTCCTTCGCTCCATAGATGAAGAAGGGTCTCGACCCGAAACGTCGCCAATTCCTTCGCTCCTGCCTCACCCGCTGAGTTTCTCCAGCACTTTTGTCGACCTTTAACTTTGTGGTTATCAAACTTTGAGTAAAAGTCTGATGAAATTTGCCGCCACTGAACTGATCACTCTAGGTACGTCAGAAGCCTGTTCTGAGCTAACATTATTTCAAAGACGTTTCTTTAATTATGGCCTGATAACGGCGAAAAAACGAATACTTACATTTTGGAAACAAACATCAGTCCCTACTGTTAAGATGTGGATTACAAACATGTCCAAGACACTATATCTTGAAAATATTAGACTTGTCTGGGCAGAAAAACCAGATTTTTACAAGACATGGACACCTTTCACCGAATTCTTACAAGGATAGTATGGCGCAACACAACTTTGGCTTTAAATCCAACTATGGGTTGGGTGAGGCGGGTGGAGGGTGGGACGAGAGGCGGGTATATCACCACTTTTTTTTCTCTTTTTCTTTTTGTTCTTTTTTTTTTCCTTTTCTTTCTTTCTTTTATCCACTCTTTGGCTGCCCTACTTTGGTAGTCTAGGGGTCCTATCTTTGCACCTCTCATTTTTTCTCTCTCTTGTTCTCTCTCTTTTCTTTTCCTCTATTATAAAGTTTAAAAAAGTTAAAATTGAAGCTGTACATTAACTGTATAATTTTATATAGAAACTTTCTTATAGAAACTTATAGAAACGTACAACATTCTTAAGGGGTTGAACAGGCTAGATGCAGGAAGATTGTTCCCGATGTTGGGGAAGTCCAGAACAAGGGGTCACAGTTTAAGGATAAGGGGGAAATCTTTTAGGACCGAGATGTGGAAAACATTTTTCACACAGAGAGTGGTGAATCTGTGGAATTCTCTGCCACAGAAGGCAGTTGAGGCCACAGTTCATTGGCTATATTTAAGAGGGAGTTAGATATGGCTAAAGGGCTCAGGGGGTATGGAGAGAAGGCAGGGATGGGATACATATAGAAACATAGAAATTAGGTGGAGTAGGCCATTCGGCCCTTCGAGCCTGCACCGCCATTCAATATGATCATGGCTGATCATCCAACTCAGTATCCCGTACCTGCCTTCTTTCCATACCCCCTGATCCCCTAAGCCACAAGGGCCACATCTAACTCCCTCTTAAATATAGCCAATGAATTGGTCTCAACTACCCTCTGTGGCAGAGAGTTCCAGAGATTCACCACTCTCTGTGTGAAAAAAGTTCTTCTCATCTCGGTTTTAAAGGATTTCCCCCTTATCCTTATACTGAGTTGGATGATTAGCCATGATCATATCGAATGGCGGTGCAGGCTCGAAGGGCCGAATGGCCTACTCCTGCACCTATTTTCTATGTTTCTATATGTGATTCATTTTTTTCTTGTACATTTGCTTCTAATAATTAAAAAAAAAAAAAAAAAAAGTGATTTTAAAAAAATTGCCGCTTGTCCTTGGCTAATTTAGGACTTCCCAAAACTTGGCACTCGCAAACACACAAGGGTGTGACAGACAAACCTGGTCAATTACTTGCTCAAGCCAATGTTTTGTTGGGCGTTTTTTCATGATACCACTTTGCACCTGGGTTAATTAGTCAGGTTAGTTAAAAGGGATGTCAACAACTGCTTCTCTTGGCAGGGCCCGATCCAAAACAATAAGTCACATAAAGGCTAATTAACTCACAACAGAATTCTGTTCGAGAGGTAATTTCATGGTCCAATTAGAGCTGCGCTCTCGTTTCTCTTCTCACTCATTTACCTCGGCCACAGAGCACCAGCACATCTGCGACTGTAATGCTGTAAACAGAAGCAGCGGTCCCAAGGCAAAGCGGTGGCGTGTGCCTGCCACTCCTGAGTGAAAGCTACGGAAAAACAACTGCAGAGAGCCTCATCGCTAGTTCTCCAACTCAAATAAAATCTGCGCACTTCAAACGACTTCTGTATGCACGAGTTATACAAATCTCCCCTCTATCATGCCTTCTTTATCATATTTATGTAAATATATAATGGGAAAAAAAGATTACCTCTCACCTACTCATCTCCTTCAGATACTGAGAAGGATTAGATTAGCGCCCTGTTGGCAGGTCTATACCTGACCTAAACCTAATCATCTGGACTGAAAATGCTTTAATTCTGCCAATGCTTAGGAGATTTTACTGTCTTCCATTATGCTATTTAATTTATATTTTGCAGTAAAACCAGAATGGTTATGAAACCCAGAAACTTGCTTTATAGTTTGAGATTTTATTAAAAGGGTCTTCAAAAGCAACATTTTTATATCCTCAGCGGGTGCACCAGCATCTATGGAGCGAAGGAAATAGGCAACATTTCGGCCCGAAACGTTGCCTATTTCCTTCGCTCCATAGATGCTGCTGCACCCGCTGAGTTTCTCCAGCTTTTTTGTGTAACCTTCGATTCTCCAGCATCTGCAGTTCCCTCTGAAACATTTTTATATCCTCGTTTAAGAAGGAACTGCAGATGGTGGGAAATTGAAGGTAGACAAAAATGCTGGAGAAGCTCAGCGGGTGAGGCAGCATCTATGTTTCGGAGGGAGGAGCTTCTTCAAAGTAGGCATGCCTGGAGGAGATTTCGCAGTGGACTAGACAACATGTTTAAGAAGGAACTGCAGATAATAGATGCTGCCTCACCCGCTGAGTTTCTCCACCATCTTCTATCATGTTGTATGCACTGTGCCAAGAGGTTGCAGAAACTCCAGGAATGAAAGAATAAATATTTTATTGTCATGTGTGACAAGCCGCAGTGAAATTCTTTGCTTCCATACCCAAGATATTCGCTATGGTGCATCAAATGGTTGCCGCTATAGGTGCATCAAATCCAGGACAAATAGACTCAGAAATAGTTGCTTTCCGAGAATTATAACTACTCTTAATTCAAATTCACACATGCACTGACTTCACTGCCCAACACCCGGACTTCCATCTGTATATATGTATATATGTATGTAGCGCCGCAGAATTGTGCACCTATCCCCCCCCTTCTCCCTTCTGTTTTTGTTTTTCTGTTTCTTGTTTTTTGTGCTAAATTGTATGTATGCACTGAGTACGAGCAGCTTTCAGTTTCACTGTACATGTATAGTGACAATAAATGGCATATCTATATCTATATCTATATTCAATAGTCACCACAATGCAGTTGCTCATAGACAGGTCCCCGATCCGATAGATATGCCCCTGCTGTGGCGTGCCCTTGCAGAAGACTATCAAGCGTATCAAGGATAGATGGATAGATAGATATTATTGTTAAAAACAATTGCGTCAAAGGATAGTATGGCACAACACAACTTTTGATTTTAACGCAACTATGGGTTGGGTGAGATGGGAGGGGAGGGACGCGAGACAGGCATATCACCATTTTTATCTCTCTTTTTCATTTTGTTCTTTTTTTTTCCTATTTCTCTCTTCCCTCTTTCTTTTACCCACTCTTCGGCCACAGTATTTAAGAAGGAACTGCAGATGCTGGAAAATCGAAGGTACACAACAATGCTGGAGAAACTCAGCGGGTGCAGCAGCATCTATGGAGCAAAGGAAATAGGCAACGTTTCGGGCCGAAACCCTTCTTCACACTGAAGAAGGTATTCAGCCCGAAACGTTGCCTATTTCCTTTGCTCCATAGATGCTCAGATTCAGATTCAGATTCAACTTTAATTGTCATTGTCAGTGTACAGTACAGAGACAACGAAATGCAGTTAGCATCTCGCTGGAAGAGCAACAAAGAATATGATTTCAATAAATAAATCTATTTACATGAATACAGTCATAGATTTCTTTTTCCTGTGGGAGGAGTGTCTGGGGGGGGGGGGGGGGGGGGTGATTGGCAGTCACCGAGGCACATTGTTGAGTAGTGTGACAGCCGCAGGGAAGAAGCTGTTCCTGTTCCTGTTCCCGGAGGTTGCAGGTGGTTGCCGGAGGTTGCAGGTAGTGGAAGCAGGTAGGGAGACTGACGGGAACCTCCGGGAACCGCACGGAAACCTTGGGTGGGGCGCAAAGTCCCCAGAGGTTTCCGTTCAGGTTTCCTAAGTGGGACGGGGGCATTAGGCAACCGAGACGTCCAGATTTTTCCCCATGTTATTGAGGGCTTTCCATGCGAGCACTTTCCGGACCTTGATGTCATTCTCCGAGCTCTGTCTCCTCGCTCCCACGTACTTGAAGTCCTCCATTTTCTTGAGAGATGCACCGCCGCTGGTCTTGAGAGGCTCGTGGCCACCGACGTTGAACGCCATGTACTCCGTCTTCTTGGCATTGAGGTGGAGGCCCGCTTTCTCGCATTCCGTCTCGACCCTGCCGAGCAGCTCCTGTGCCTCACCTAATCTGGTCTGAGATTGAGATAATCTGGTCAAAGATTAGTTGATGAAGAATATCATATTTGGGGAAAATAAGAAATTACATTTATGCTGCTCAAATGTAGACAAAAATGCTGGAGAAACTCAGCGGGTGAGGCAGCATCTATGGAGTGAAGGAAATAGGCGACGTTTCGGGTCGAGACCCTTCTTCGAAACTCAAAGGGTGAGGCAGCATCTATGGAGCGAAGGAATAGGTGACGTTTCGGGTCGAGACCATTCTTCGAAACTCAAAGGGTGAGGCAGCATCTATGGAGCGAAGGAATAGGTGATGTTTCGGGTCGAGACCTTTCTTCGATACTCAAAGGGTGAGGCAGCATCTATGGAGCAATGGAAATAGGTGACGTTTCGGGTCGAGACCCTTCTTCGAAACTCAAAGGGTGAAGATTTCCTCCAGCATTTCGATTTTCTGCAGTTCCTTCTTAAACCTTTATGCTGCATTAAATCATCTTCCTAAAACTCTCACGTATATTTAATTACACAGATAATTAATGTACCAGTGATAAACAGGACATAAATACAACAGTGAAAGGATGAAGGTCAGGTTATATGTTGGTTCAAGCAGATGGCCGGAGAACAACTCTTCTGCAAAGTTTCTTCAAAAACATTGCCTTTGGGTTATTTGTATTCTCCAGAATCGTGGACACGTCAGATGGTTTAATTGCTCATCTGAAAAATCATAACTCAGGCAAACCACTGCGAGCTTGCACCGTGTACCCCTGAGTGGCGATTTTGGACTTTCTGACATGGAGTTAAATGATCCAAATAACACTTGATTGAATACAGCTGCATTCTGGTTCATTAGATGTTTAACTTTCAAATCATTAGGGGACTCATTTTTTTGGAAAAAAATATCTGATACAATATCACGGAGATACACTCTTCCTCATTCAGTTCAGTTGTTCAGTTTAGTTTATTGTCACGTGTACCGAGGTACAGTGAAAAGCTTTTGTTGCGTGCTAGCCAGTTAGCAGAAAGACATTGCATGATTACAATCGAGCCGTTTACAGTGTACACAATAAGGGAAGAACAGTTATCAGTGTTAGGATAGAATTAGGCCATCAATTCTATTCTGCCATTCAATCATGGCTCATCTATCTCTTCCTCCTAACCCCATTCTCCCCATAACCTGTGACACCTGTACTAATCAATAATCCATCTATCTCTACCTTAAAAATATGCACTGCACCAAGGTCTAAGCGGAAGCTCAGAGGGGATAGAGCCTTTTCTGTTGCTGCCCCGGCACTCTGGAACACCTTGCCGCTGCAGATCAGACAGGCCCCTTCACTGTCCATCTTTAAATCCTCCCTAAAAACTCACTTTTATTCACTGGCTTTCGACACTGGCTGAGACTTTGTTCCTGTTTTAGTGCTTTTAATGTCTTTTAATTTTTACTGTTTTTATAGTCCTGTCGTCTTAATGGTTTTAGTAGTTTGTAATAACTTTTTGTTGACTTCCCATGTACAGCACTTTGTGGTAACTGATGTTGTCTAAAAGCGCTTTATAAACAAAGTTATTATTATTATTATTACTGACAGCCCTCTGTGGCAAAGAATTCCACAGATTCACCACCCTCTGACTTAAGAGATTTCTCCTCATCTCCTTTCTAAAAAAATGACCTTTAATTCTGAAGCTAATTCTGAACCTCCAGTCCCAGACTCTCCCACTAATGGAAACATCCTCTCCACATCCACTCTATCCAGGCCTTTCACTATTCTGTATGTTTCAACGAGCTCCCGCCTCATTCTTCTAAACTCCAGCGAGTACAGGCCCAGTGCCGACCAAAGCTCATCATTAGTTAACCTACTCATTTCTGGAATCATTCTATTAAAACCTCCTCTGGACCCCCTCCAGAAGCGGCACGTCCTTGCGGCCTTACAGAGCCAGGGACCCAGGTTCGATCTCTGGAGGGAAGGAATGGGTGACATTTCAGATCAAGAAGAAAGGTCTCGACCCGAAACGTCACCCATTCCTTCTCTCCAGAGACGCTGCCTGTCCCGCTGAGTTACTCCAGCATTTTGTGTCTATCTAAAATGTAGAGTGTTTTTTAAGCAAAGAGTATAGAATGATGGGCAGAATGCATGCCATCTGCGAGAGTGTTCAAATTGCAGAATGCTGAGCTGAGAAAGGGTTGTAGCCTCCATTACTCAGGGGGAATTGAAGCAATGAAACTGTTAGATTGTGGCTCATGTGGTTATGGATTAAAATAGGAAACCAAGGCTCTTGGCGGTAAACAGAGGGACTTTGTAGCAGAGAGCAAAAATGTCATTGTGTGCACGGCATGCAGTAATTTTGGGAGGACTAAGTATTCTATTCTTCATTCGGTTTCATTGTGATCTGCCAGAATCTGGGGATTGTTCCTTTGTTAAAGAAAATGTGACTACTATTTTTGGTGTGGTGTGGTAATGGGCGACATGGTGATGTGGACGTTAGTGCTGTTGCCACTCAGCGCGGGGGGGGACTGCCGTGAGGGAGGGGGAAGAACAATGGAGGACTCAATAGACAATAGGTGCAGGAGTAGGTCATTCGGCCCTTCGAGCAAGCACCGCCATTCAATGTGATCATGGCTGATCATCCCCAATCAGTACCCTGTTCCTGCTTTCTCCCCATATCCCCTGACTCCGCTATCTTTAAGAGCCCTATCTAGCTCTCTCTTGAAAGCATCCAGAGAACCAGCCTCCACCGCCCGCTGAGGCAGAGAATTCCACAGAGTCGCCACTCTCTGTTAGAAAAAGTGTTTCCTCGTCTCCGTTCTAAATGGCTTACCCCTTATTCTTAAAAGGACTCGGAGTGAGAAGACCGCCGTGAGGAGGGGGGAGTGGGGGAGAACAAAGAGGGGTGGGGGGTGCTTATTAAATTTGTAAGCGCCCTTTATGGGTGACTATTTGTATACCTTGGGTGTGCAAGCAAAGAGTTTCACTGTGACTTGTTCACATGTGACAATAAAGTATTCAATTCAATTCAATTGAGGGACTTGGGTTTGATCTGTCCATTGGTACTGCCTCAGCAAGGCCACCAGCATAATCAAGGTCGGGTCGCACCCCGGCCACTCCCTCTTCTCCCCACTCCTCTCTCATCGGGCAAAACAGTATAGAAGTGTGAAGACACACACCTCCAGGTTCAGGGGCAGTTTCTTCCCAGCAGTTATCAGGCAAGTGAACCATCCTACCAACAACTGGAGAGCAGTCCTGAACTACTATCTACCTCATTGATGACCCTTGGACTATCTTTGATTGGACTTTACTGGCTTTATATTGTACTACTAAAAGTTACTCATGATATTCCCTTTATCATGTATCTGTACACTGTGAACGGCTCAATTGCAATCATGTCTTGTCTTTACGCTGACTGGTTGGCACGCAACAAAAGCTTTTCACTGTACCTCGGTACACGTGACAATTAAGTAAACTCAAACTGAAACTCAAGTCGAAGTCTCCTAACAGAACCTAGTCCTTCAGACTGAAATGTTAATTATGTTTCTCTTCCCACGGATGCGAGATGTACTATTTCCAGAACGTTCTACTTTTATTATTTTAGATTTCCAGCACCTGCAGTTATTTTTTATTTTCATATAGGGGATTCTTCCTCACTGAGGAAAAATTTAAACGGGATCCAACTCTTTTGGGAGGTTTCCAAATAAGCAAAACCTCTGCGAAACATGACATAGATTGAAGAGAAGAAATAACACCGCTGTGATGTGTGGGGTGGGAGGACCCGCTGCTCCTCCCGTGCAGCAGGTGGCGCTGCACAGGACAAAGGGAGATGTTTTGTATATAGTTGATCCTGTAGGTAGACAGTATGTGGGCAGCCATCGTGAGTAGTCTTGCTGCCAGCATTGAGTGAAACATTAACGACTTCTGTTGTTAAGTCAAGACTCTCAAGTTTTGTGCAGACTTAGAAAACGAACACAAAACAGCATGTGGCCTATTGGCGGCAATTGATTGAATTGCCTGAATACCTGCACCCTGACCCTATTTCCTTCGATTCTTGTTTGAACAGATGCAAGGTTTACTAACAGAAGCTCAAGGATGAGAGGAAAGTAGTACCTTTGCTTGTTCATGCTAAAGAAAACAACTTCATTGGCAAATTCATTTCGCTGCACCTTCGGTGAAGTGAAATGCCAAATAAAATTGACTTTGACTTTGACAACAGGAATAATTGGAAAGTGTGAAATCGATGAACTAAATCAGGTGGCACAGGTTCAGCTGGAATGGTAAAAATTCACAGACACGATGACATAGTGATGTGCGGGGCGGGAGGACCGAGCTGCTGCCTCACAGCGCCATAGACCCAGGTTCAATCCTGACCACGGGTGCTTGTCTGTATGGAGTTTGTACCTTCTCCCCGTGAGCTGCGTGGGTTTTCTCCAAGATCTTCCGTTTATTCCCACACTCCAAAGGCGTACAGGTTTGTAGGTTAATTGGCTTGGCTAAGACTACTCACGATGGCTGTCTGCCTACAGGATCAACTATATACAATAATTATCCCTGGTGTGTGTACTGTAGTGTTAATGTACGGTGATCGCTGGTCGGTGCGGACTCGTGGGCCGAAGGACCTGTTTCCGTGTTCTATCTCCAAACTAAAAAACAAAACTAATTCTAGAAGATCAAAGGGATGCAAGCAGTTCTGAATACCGAGTCCCATTAAAATGAGCTACAGATTTCTGATGGGAGTACGGGTGTTACGGGGAGAAGGCAGGGGAATGGTGTGGAGAGGGAAAGATAGATTAGCCATGGCGGAGTAGACTCGAGGGGTTGAATGGGCTAATTCTGCTCCTAGAACTGGTCATTTTGCCAGTTCCCTATTTGTTAATCAGTCCTGAAGCTAAAATACCTGAAGAAGTCGATTTTCAATCACCTCCAAGGGGAGAAAAGTTAACAATACAGTAAACGTTTGAAAAATTGCTTCCCTTTGTGTGCCCAAACAGTATTTCCACCACCTTGCTGCTGTTGTTTCTGGAAGCATGTGATTTCCATTACAGAAAAGTAATAGCTATTGGTCACCAGCTGTTAATGCCTGTAATTTATCCATTAGATAAGCTAGTAATGCAGCACGGTTTTGTAAAGAAATAGGGAGGAAAATGATAAACTACTTACAGTAATGTTAAAAAATTGCTTCACATTGCCGACCACTAATAATTTATACCATTCAATATTTATATATTGATTTAAAAACAGTTGTGTTTAAAAGATTCTATGTATGGTCCACCAGGTAACAGCAATGGGAGATAATAACCCAATTGGCAAAAGCATTGGCTTTCATTAGATGAGCTATACAAATCAGTTTTGTCTTCAGTCAGACCCAAAACATCTTTCCAGAGATGCTGCCTGTCCCGCTGAGTTACTCCAGCATTTTGTGTCTATCTTCGGTTTAAACCAGCATCTGCAGTTCCTTCCTACACAAAATCAGAAGTTCATTGATTGCTCAATCTATGCCGAGTTTGCTAACGTTATCCCAACAGCGGTAAGAATTCAGTGACTCTAAATGAGAGAAGAAGAAAATCCGGCAAGGTTCCTGCTCATGAACTTGACATAGATTCCAACAATACTTGTGTGGGAAGGAACTGCAGATGCTGGTTTACACTGAAGATAGACACAAAAAAGATGGGGTAACTCAGAGGGCCAGGCAGCATCTCTGGCGAAAAGGAATAGGTGACGTTTCGGGTCGAGACCCTTCTTCAGACTTCTTCCAACAATATTTATTCAGACAAGATCAGGCTCATCTGTCATAACTTCCACTCTCGACTCAGAGCAAGGACCGCGACAGCCCTTTCATATGCAGCGGAGGTTCACTTGCATCTCCTCCAACCTCATCTACTATATCCATTGTTTCTAGTTGTGGACTCCTATATATTGGCAAGAGCAAGCACAGACTGGGCTGCATTCGCTGAACACCTTCGCTCAGTCTGCCTGGGCCGACACGATATCCTGGTTGCTAAACACTTGAACTCCCCTTCCCATCCCCGTTGTAATGTATGTGACCACGTACGGCCCTGTTGTGACTAGCACAAGCAGAAGGAAAACACGTCCGACATCTTGTAAGTAAGATTTATTCTGCCCCACCCACCGAAGTTCTCGAAGGTCACCTGATCTCGATCACGAGGCACAGGCATTTATATTAAAGGGGCACTGGCATGTATATTACATATACATCACATCTCCCCCTTTACTTTAATTACAATTCTCCCCCTTCCCTTAAATTACCTTACATCTCCCCCTTCAACGTTGGTCAAAATTAATAACTTGAACCTTAATGAATTTAACGTGGATAAAGTACCACAAATAGCACAGAGCTCGTCATACTACAAAACTATAAAATAATTGCCCAACAATTTTACATAACAAGTCGAGTTGGGGGTTTTGACAATCGCCCACTTCTCGTGCAAGTCGTCTTTCCAACTCGTTCTGTGTCGTATCTCTGTTGTGTGCGAGTGTGGCTTGGCTCGCTTTGAGCCGATTCCCCCACCATAGAACCTTGTGATGCGGCCTGTGATAGTTCTCTTGAGTCTGGGAGACTAGCTTGTTTCTCTCTGTCCTGGGCCTCCTCCACTGTCAGAGTGAGGCCCAGCGCAAACTGGAGGAGCAGCGCCTCATATTTCACTTGGGTAGCTTACAACCCCCGGGGACTGACTAACCATCGCCCGGTGGGGTATCGCCTCAGCGCAGAGGGAAGAGACAGTAACTCTAAGACTTTTGCCTCCATCACAGTGAGGAGGTGCTTGGTGAACTCATTGTGGTGGATGTTAATTTGTGTTTATTGTGTGTTGTTATTATTACATGTATGGCTGCAGGCAACAACATTTCGTTCAGACCGAAAGGTCTGAATGACAAATAAAGGATTCAATTCAATTCAAAACCGTATGAATATTGATTTCTCTAACTTCAAGTAATCCTTGCATCCCCTCTCTCCCTGTCCCTCCCCCACCCTAGTTCTGCTGCTAGTTTCACTGTCCCCCGATTAATGTTACTGTTTGTATGCCTCGATGTCACCTTCCCCTCGACCAACAATGAACCGTTCAACATTTCCTTGATCATCGGCTGCTTTGATCTGTTCTTTTCGCACCTTACATGTTATGGTTTTTTTTTTTTTTTTTTTTTTAATTTAATAAATAAATAAATAAAATCAAAATTTCCCTGAGGGGATCAATAAAGTATTTATTATTATTATTATTATTTTTGTTTTATTTTATTTTATTTTTTTTGTACCATTCTATATCTCGTTTCCCTCTCCCCTGACTCTCAGTCTGAAGAAGGGTCTCGACCCAAAACGGCGCCCATTCCTTCTCTCCAGAGATGCTGCCTGTCCCGCTGAGTTGCTCCAGCACTGTGTGTCCATCTATGGCTGAATGATGGCTGGCACATCCGTTCACAATGCTGGAGAATCAGAGTCGGGTCGTATTACTGAAGGAAACTAGAGTCTTTTTGATCTGCAAGCTCACCTCGGGGTTAAATTCAACACTGCAAGTAAAAATGTTTTTCATGAAATCCAGACCGAGTCTATTGGCAACTATATTTATGGCCTCTGTTTCTGCTCCCTCCCTGTGGAAGCATCTCTGCATCTAGCCTATAAAACATACAGAATTTTAACAACCCTCTATTAGGCTACTCCCAACTATTTGACTTTCTTAATAAAAGAACCTCAGACTGCTCAATCTTTCCTAATAAGATTAACCTCTCACATCTTGTATTATCTGTAAAATGTATTACCTCTATATCCTTTCAATGAAAGAGGAGTCGAAACTGTAGTAATTCGTGGCACAACCAGGATGACAACCACAACCTTATAGAAACTTACAAAATTCTTAAGGGGTTGGACAGGCTAGATGCAGGAAGATTGTTTCCGATGTTGGGGAAGTCCAGAACAAGGCGTCACAGCTTAAGGATAAGGGGGAAATCTTTTAGGACCGAGATGAGAAAAAATTTTTCACACAGAGAGTGGTGAGTCTCTGGAATTCTCTGCCACAGAGGGTAGTTGAGGCCACAGTTCATTGGCTATATTTAAGAGGGAGTTAGATGTGGCCCTTGTGGCTAAGGGGATCAGGGGGTATGGAGAGAAGGCAGGTACGGGATACTGAGTTGGATGATCAGCCATGATCCTATTGAATGGCGGTGCAGGCTTGAAGGGCCAAATGGCCTACTCCTGCACCTAATTTCTATGTTTCTATGATGCTACATACTTAAGCGAGACACAAAATAGTGGAGTCATTTGGATTTGGGAGAGGGAAATTTTAGATGGATAACTTTAGTTTCAGTACTGAAACAAGTCCTTCAGCCAACCAAGCCCACGATGTCCAGCAATCCCCATAGTAGTAGCCCCCCTCGGTTATGACTGACCATGGGTGATGCGTCCTAGTGGTTGGCTGCTTGCTCCAAACCTCGGCTGAAGCAAGTCCTCCAGCCCACCAAGCCCACGATGTCCAGCAATCCCCATACACTCGCACTATCCTTGCACTAGAGACAATTTACAATTTCATCAAAGCCAATTAGCCTACGAACAGGTGCGTTTTTGGAGTGTGGGAGGAAACAGGAGTACCTGGGGAAAACCCACAGGGTCACAGCGAGCACAGGCTAATTATGCATCATAAACCCCATGCTTGATTGCTTGTTTTCGGGGGTTAGTTTAATTTAGTCCATAACATACTGTAGGGACACCTGATAGAGGTATATAAAATGATGAGAAACATAGATAAGGTAGACTTCCAAAACCCCCCCCCCCCCCCCCCCCCCCCAAGTTGGAAAAGCATATAGTAGAGGGCCCAGCTTCAAGGTGAGAGGGCCAAAGTTTAAAGGACTGGTTGTATCATTGTTCAGGAGAAGAAAATAATATCTCAAGGGCTTCCTGAGATGTAAGAGTGTGCCATGATTGTATACACCTTCCTGTTCATCGCGGTGTGTGTCTGTATCACCTTGGCTTTGCACCGTGTGAATTTCAGACAGCGCTCCCCCGCTTTCCCTGGCCCCCGCCTTTGGTGTGTGTGTGTGTGTGTGTGTGTGTGTGTGTGTGTGTGTGTGTGTGTGTGTGTGTGTGTGTGTGTGTGTGTGTGTGTGTGTGTGTGTGTGTGTGTGTGTGTGTGTGTGTGTGTGTGTGTGTGTGTGTGTGTGTGTGTGTGTGTGTGTGTGTGTTCCACTCTTGACACTCGCTGTTCCACGTCCCGGTTTTGCCACGAGCTTGATACTCGCCGGCAGTCCGCTGAAGAATCGCCAAAGTGGGACAGGCCCTTCAACTTTACAGTTAAAATGAGCAAGAAAGGACTTTCTTGTGAATAGTGAACGCGATCCCTCTTGCATTATCTAAATTCTAAAATGTTATTGTCCGAACACACTTATTTATTTGTGCCATTTTAATTAAATTATCAAATAAATGGATTCACGTTTATTTTAGAATGGTGCAAAGGGGAAATGTTCCAAAAATAACCTCTCAGCTTTTACTTTAAGGTTGTTTTGCAATGGGAAGCAATCAGCCACAAGTGTTTTATTTTTGAGAGCACAATTCATTTTTTTGTTTTTTTAGGTATAGAGCTCCACAGAGATTAACCACAACAAAATCTGGTGATGTAACTTGTGTGCAAGTCGTATATTCCTCCAAAGTATTCTGGTCCCTCGATTCCATGCTTTCTGAATTTAATTAGTAGATGGAGCTTTCAGTAATCAAGGCAGCAGTGCCGAATAGAGCCCCTCACCAAATGGAAACATAGTTAAAAAAACCAGAGAAATCATGGCATAGGCGGCTCTTAAACCTAAATACATCCGCAAGTTGCAATGAGTGGATAATTTACTGACAGCCGAGCCATAACAGTTTTAGATGATGTGTAGGAAGGAACTGCAGATGTTGGTTCACACCTAAGATAGACTCAAAATACGGGAGTAACTCAGCAGGTCAGGCAGCATGACTGGAGAGAAGGAATGAGTGACGTTTTGGGTCAAGACTGAAGAAGGGTCAGTCTGAATAAAGGTCTCGACCGAAACGTCACCCCTCCTTCTTTCCAGAGATGCTGCCTGTCCCGCTGAGTTACTCCAGCATTTTGTGTCTATCTATAGTTTAGCATGAGCCTGCCGCTGGTGGCGACAATGCTTTCTATTTATAACGCCTCACGTCTGCTTTTAACTGGGAAAAATACATTTTAGTTGGTATTTTGGTTGTTTGCTTTCACCATCAACAGCGAGATAAAATGATATTGGTGGTAGCATTTTCTTTCATTTAGGTTGCCCATAATGGTTTAAAAGTGATTTTTATTCATCATGGCACTTCTCCACATCAGCAATACAAACCTTGTTAATTTTTAATCTTGCTACAAATTAGAAGTCTATAAAGCGAGCACTGAATGCTTTCGCCTCTTGCAAAATTTTATTCCCACGAGTGATATCAGTGTTATTTCGAATGATTTATCAACATTCCCCATCAATGAAGTGATTCGATAAACTGCTTGATGGTAAAACTCCTGAGCTTCAACCACACGGCTACATCATAAATTGAAACTGGTTAACTTCAGGTTGCATCTGATATTACACTAAATAAAAACTTGGAAGCTGACATGTTTTAATCAATAACATTATTTTACTTTGAAGACTTATGTATTTATCAATAACATTACTTCACCCAAGATTCTTTTTTAATTTTTAGTTTGAGATTTAGTTTTGGAGATACAACGCGGAAACCCGCTGAGACCGCGCCGATCAGCGATACCCGTACACTAGATCCTACACACTAGGGACAATTTTTTTTTTTTTTTACCAAAACCAATTAACCTACAATCCTGCAGGTCTTTGGAGTGTGGGAGGAACTCAGAGCACCCCGAGAAAACCCACGTGGTCACGGTAAGAATGTACAAACTCCATACAGACAGCACCCGTAGTCAGGATCAAACCCCAGTCTTGAGCGCTGCAAGGCAGAAACACCAGCGGGCCACCCTTTCAACAAAATTAAACAAGAATTTGTTTCATGTTCTAGGAGTAGAATTAGGTCATTCACAAGTTATAGGAGTAGAATTAGGTCATTCGGCCCATCGAGACTACTCCGCCATTCAATCATGGCAGATCTCTGCCTCCTAATCCCATTTTCCTGCCTTCTCCCCATAATCCTTGACACCCGTTCTAATCAAGAAATTGTCTATATCTGCCTTAAAAATATCCACTGACTTGGCCTCCACTGCCCTCTGCGGCAATGAATTCCACAGATTAACTACCCTCTGGCTCACCTCCTTTCTAAAAGAGCGGCCTTTAATTCTGAGGATATGACCTCTGGTCCTGGACTCTCCCACCATTGGAAACATCCTTCCCACATCCACTCTATCTATGCCTTTCATTATACTGCAAGTTTCAATGAGGTCCCCCCGTTTTCCAATCTTTTGGGAACCACTTCTCACTCTAGTGATTCTTGAAATATCCCGACTAATGCCAGCACAATCTAGGGGTGAACCCTGGGGTGCAGTCCATCTAGTCCAGGTGACTTATCCACATTCAGACCTTTCAGTTTCCCAAGTACCTTCTCCTAATTAAACGCCACTCCATTAACTTCCACCACCTGACTCTGTAGGATTGCAGGCACACTACTGGTGTCTTCCACTACGAATAGACAATAGGTGCAGGAATAGGCCATTCGGCCCTTCGAGCCAGCACCGCCATTCAATGTGATCATGGCTGATCAACCACAATCAGTACCCCATTCCTGCCTTCTCCCCATATCCCCTGACTGTGCTATCTTTAAGACCCCTATCTAGCTCTCTCTTGAAAGTATCCAGAGAACCGGCCTCCACCGCCCTCTGAGGTGGAGACTGATGCAAAAATATTATTCAATTCCTCTGCCATTTCATCTAAAACCAAGAAAATACTGGGTGTATTGGCCATATGGCTTGTTTTATGTGTCATTAATTGTGGCATGTGTCTTTAAATTTTAGACAGCCCGTTATATTGTGGGTGGGATTTAGGACGTATTTTAAACATAGAAACATAGAAAATAGTTGCAGGAGTAGGCCATTCGGCCCTTCAAGCCTGCACCGCCATTCAATATGATCATGGCTGGTCATCCAACTCAGTATCCTGTACCTGCCTTCTCTCCATACCCCCTGATCCCTTTAGCCACAAGGGCCAACGCGTGTTTTGTGCTATGTTTCTTGCGCAGAAGCTTTAGTTTGGGACCAGCATGGAGAAGGTTTACCCGTTGACCATGCGAAGTGTAACGGAGACACGAGGAGTTTCCTAACATTTTAAGCGATAAGCTGGAATACGATGAAGATTATACTGTATGTGTCGGAAGAAGTTTTGATGTACCTTATTGTTTTTCATCAACAATAAAGAATTTATTAATTAAAGGACTGTGTTTTGAAGACTTATCTGTGAAGAAGCTCTGAAGGTCTCTGACGGTGAGCTGGCATGCGTATAAAGACATTCCCTTTAACCATGTAGTCCATTTAGCGGCTAGAGGGAGTGATCTCTTGAACGATATCAAAATCTGCCGCTACACTGGGTTTGTGATTATGCTATTTGAAATTTACTGTGAAGATGTCTAATGCATTAAATAATTATCACAGCTAACACTAATAATTATACAGCACCTTTAACAGAAATAAACTTCCAAAAACAATTAAAATTACATTTGAGACAGGATCAAATGCCAAGCCACAGGGAAAGATAATGGGAAAGATGAACATAAATTACAGGGCAGTGTGTTCCAGGACTAACCATATTCTTAGTGGAAAATAACCTGCTCACATCCCTTTGGAATCTCTTCCTCTTTTCACTACACCTATGTCCTCTTGTTTCGTCGATATCTGATTTGGGTTAAAATGTCCCACGGTCTACCCTGTCTATTCCCCTCATCATTTTAACCCTTCTTTAGGTCCTCCACTCCTGCGAGAGCAGACCTAACCTCTCTAGTCTCACCTCACAACTAAATTGCTTCCCCCAAGGCAACATCCTGGTGAATCTGTAGCAAGGAACTGCAGATGCTGGTTTAAACCAAATATTGACACAAAAAGCTGGAGAAACTCAGCATCAGACTGAAGAAATGTCACCTATTCCTTTTCTCTGGAGATGCTGCCTGACCCGCTGAGTTACTCCAGCTTTTTGTGTATATCCTGGTGAATCTCCTCGGCACCATCTCTAGATCTACCACATTCTTCCTGCAGTGTGGCACCCTGATGTGTAGAGCGTTGGTTTATCGATCTTCTGTTTAAGAAAACATGCACCAGAGGATATGCCCCTCATAAAGTTTAAAGAACATTGATTTTAGACACAAACTGCACACACATAGATATAAATGTGCTTAGCTAAGAAATACAGTATTTGTAGCTACTAGAATCTCTCTTGCCACAGTGGCAGGGTGACACAGCGATAGAGTTGCTGCCTAATGCCCCTGTCCCACTTAGGAAACCTGAACGGAAACCTCTGAAGGCTTTGCGCCCCACCCAAGGTTTCCGTGCGGTTCCCGGAGGTTGCAGCTGGTTTCCGGAGGTTGCAGGCAGTGGAAGCAGGTAGGTAGACTGACAAAAACCTCCGGGAACCGCAAGGAAACCTTGGGTGGGGCGCAAAGTCTCCAGAGGTTTCCATTCAGGTTTCCTAAGTGGGACAGGGGCATTACAGTGCCAGTAGTAAGTAATCCATCCTTACTACTGGTGCTGTCTGTACGGAGTTTGTACGTTCTCCATTGACTGCATGGGTTTCCTCCAGGTGCTCTGGTTTCCTCCCACACTCCAAAGACGTACAGGTTTGTAGGATAATTGTAAAATTGTAAATTGTCTGCAGTGTGTAGGATAGTGCTGGTGTACGTGGATCGCTGATCGGTGCAGACTCGATGGGCCGAAGGGCCTGTTTCTGCGCTGTATCTCTAAACTGAGCACAGTAATATGAAAACAGGGGTCAAATTCAAGGATTTGTCACTCCAAATGAGCAAGTAAACATGAAACGAATTGTTAATAACTCTCCTGCTGTTCAATAGCTCCACTAAATTGGCTGCAAACATCTCCAGTTTTAAATGAAAACTATTCCAAGTAATTACAGTCAATTACACAATATTACTGACTGATTGTTTTTGTCTGCAGGTCTCCATTAGATGGACACAAAAAGCTGCAACCACTCAGCGGGTCAGGCAGCATCTCTGGAGAAAAGGAATAGGTGACGTTTTGGGTCAAGATGCTTTTTTAGACTGAGAGTTAGAGAATGGAGAACCGATAGATATAAAGAGGTATATAGACCAAATTAATGAAAGATATGCAAAAATGACAGATGTAGCCAGCAACCATGATCAAGGAAAGATGGAGCTCACAATGAATGATTTGAACTCTTGCAGATTTTATTCGAGACCAGATTAGAACACTTTTCCCAAGAAGGTCTTTGAAACAGTTCTGAAATGGGCATTTTAGGAAGGGAGAAAGTCACATAATTTGAGACAAAAACGAAGTCTAATAAACTTTCTCAAGTCTAATTCTTTTTAAAATCCGTTACCTCCGAGCTGATGAAACTGAATCAAGAAACTAGAAACTGCAGACTGAATTGCACAAATCTGATATCAACAGACAGAAACCATGTGAAACATAATCCTATAGACATATTGGTGATAGTTGGGACAGTTTAGAAGTGTGGCGGGATGGCGCAGTGGTAGAGTTGCTACCTTGCTACCCGGGTTCGATCCTGACTATGGGTGCTGCCTGTACCTTCTCCCCGTGTCCTGAGTCTGTTTTATCTGGGTCCAAAGTCGTACAGGTTTGTACGGGAGACACAAAATGCTGGAGTAACTCAGTGGGGCAGGCAGCATCTCTGGAGAGAAGGAATGGGTGGCGGTTTGGGTCGAGACCCTTCTTCAGGCTGGCTAATTGGTTTGGTAAATATGTAAATTGTAGCGTGTGTAGGATAGTGTCAGTGTGCGGGAGATCGCTGGCCCGAGTGGACTTAGTGGGCCGAAGGGCCTGTTTCCATGTTAACCATATAACCATATAACAATTTACAGCACGGAAACAGGCCATCTCGACCCTTCTAGTCCGTGCCGAACACATATTCTCCCCTAGTCCCATATACCTGCGCTCAGACCATAACCTTCCATTCCCTTCCCGTCCATACAACTATCCAATTTATTTTTAAATGATAAAAACGAACCTGCCTCCACCACCTTCACTGGAAGCTCATTCCACACAGCCACCACTCTCTGAGTAAAGAAGTTCCCCCTTATGTTACCCCTAAACTTCAGTCCCTTAATTCTCGTCATGTCCCCTTGTTTGAATCTTCCCTACTCTCAGTGGGAAAAGCTTTTCCACGTCAACTCTGTCTATCCCTCTCATCATTTTAAAAACCTCTATCAAGTCCCCCCTTAACCTTCTGCACTCCAAAGAATAAAGCCCTAACTTGTTCAACCTTTCTCTTTAACTTAGTTGCTGAAACCCAGGGAACATTCTAGTAAATCTCCTCTGTACTCTCTCTATTTTGTTGACATCCTTCCTATAATTAGGCGACCAAAATTGTACACCATACTCCAGAATTGGCCTCATAATGCCTTGTACAATTTTAACATTACATCCCAACTTCTATACTCATTTTAACATTACATCCCAACTTCTATACTCTATATCTCTAAACTAAAACTAAACTAAGTGTTCTTCTATGACAGTCATGGTTCTTATTCTTTATCAACCTGTAAGAGATCTCGCGTAAATGGAAACAGCGAGAGAATTCTTCCAACGTACGAGACTGAAAAACTACTGATTTTACACACACCTATTCTTCAGCTTGAATAATGCTCAGATCTTTATTCCTTTTCACTGTCTAATGAACATTGAACCAACAAATGGGAAGGTCACAGGCTTTTATCTTTAGTATGTGACTCTCGAATCTATATCTCCCTTGCAACAATGAAGGGACAGTTAATTCTTTGTTATGGAGTGCATTTCATGTCCAAGAGAAGCAGCACTGGAAAGGAGTATGTTGTTTACTTGAACAAAAATGTGCAGCTACATGTCTTCTGTGTATCATGGATTGAAGTCATAGAACTACATAGCATGGATATAGGCCCTTCGATCCAACCATAGGCATTCTGGGCTCATCCCGTTTGTCTGCATTTGGCCCATATCACCAGACTGATTCCTGGGATGTCAGGACTGTCTTATGAAGAAAGACTGGATAGACTTGGTTTATACTCTCTAGAATTTAGGAGATTGAGAGGGGATCTTATAGAAACTTACAAAATTCTTAAGGGGTTGGACAGGCTAGATGCAGGAAGATTTTCCGATGTTAGGGAAGTCCAGGACAAGGGGTCACAGCTTAAGGATAAAGGGGGAAATCCTTTAAAACCGAGATGAGAAGAACTTTTTTCACACAGAGAGTGGTGAATCTCTGGAACTCTCTGCCACAGAGGGTAGTTGAGGCCAGTTCATTGGCTATATTTAAGAGGGAGTTAGATGTGGCCCTTGTGGCTAAGGGGATCAGGGGGTATGGAGAGAAGGCAGGTACGGGATACTGAGTTGGATGATCAGCCATGATCATATTGAATGGCGGTGCAGGCTCTAAGGGCCGAATGGCCTACTCCTGCACCTAATTTCTATGTTTCTATGTTTCTAAACCCTTCCTATCCATATATCTGTCAAATGTCTTTAGAAACATAGAAAATAGGTGCAGGAGTAGACCATCCGGCCCCTTGAGCCTGCACCGCCATTCAATATGATCATGGCTGATCATCCACCTCAGTATCCTGTACCTGTGGTCAGGATCGAACCCAGGTCTCTGGCGCTGTGAGGCAGCAACTACCGCTGCACCTCGGATGCACATATTTAGTGATGAATTATTTAAATATCATGATGCTTGCCATGTGAATACAGGGGGAACGGAAATGTCGTGTGACCATTTTCCAGGATCGTTTGAAAAGAAGCTACGCTGTCACAGGTCGATTATATTTAGCAGAAGTGATGAGATGTGTTCTGAAAGCGCTTGCAGCAATCGCCGAGGAGTTCTTTGAATGAAGGTCAACTCGGTGTTCTCCCCCATGTATCTCTGCATCTCCCGCAGCTGGGGCTGTTTCACCAGCAGCGTCTAAGCAAGTGCTTGGTCCTTAGCATCTTACCGCGGGCTCCAGCAAATAGACTGGCCACCACATTGAACACACGGTAAGCTATGTTTGAAATAATGATAAGGTGGCACTGAGGGTCAAGCCTCATCTTACTGAATCATTGAGCAAGCTTAAAGGGTCAACAGCCTACTCCTGCTGTTAATGCCATCCCATTTCTCTGCAAGCATCACTCCAGGTTCTTGGATCAAGTATTCAAGAGCCCGAGTATCCTCCAACATTGTTTTTAACCATCCCGGAGCCTGTACACTCTAAACCGAAGTCTCTTATAGAAACTTACAAAATTCTTAAGGGGTTGGACAGGCTAGATGCAGGAAGATTGTTCCCGATGTTAGGGAAGTCCAGGCCAAGGGGTCACAGCTTAAGGATAAGGGGAAAATCCTTTAAAACTGAGATGAGAAGAACTTTTTTCACACAGAGAGTGGTGAATCTCTGGAACTCTCTGCCACAGAGGGTAGTTGAGGCCAGTTCATTGGCTATATTTAAGAGGGAGTTAGATGTGTCCCTTGTGGCTAAGGGAATCAGGGGGTATGGAGAGAAGGCAGGTACGGGATACTGAGTTGGATGATCAGTCATGATCATATTGAATGGCGGTGCAGGCTCGAAGGGCCGAATGGCCTACTCCTGCACCTAATTTCTATGTTTCTATGTTTCTATATGTCTGTATGTATACTGCACAGAAAAGCTAAACTCCACTTGTCCTTTTAGCGTCCTCATACAAGATCAGATTATAATTAGCAACTAGGACCAAAGCCATGTATAAAGACCAGACTTTCAAATAAGTATGCGCTATTAGTTTAGTTCAGAGATCTTTAGTGGCAAGCACCTGTTCACCAAAATAAACCCATCAGATGCTGCGTAGGAAGGAACTGCAGATGCTGGTTTACTCCGAAGATTGACACAAAATGCTGGAGTAACTCAGCGGGACAGGCAGCGTCTCTGGATAGAAGGAATGGGTGACGTTTCGGGTTGAGACCCTTCTTCAGACTGGGTCTGACTGGGCTGATGAAATGTCTCGACCAGAAACGTCACCCATTCCTTCTATCCGGGGATACTGCCTGTCCCGCTGAGTTACTCCAGCATTTTGTGTCTACCCTCAGAGTGCTATTGTATGCACTACTTCCAATGGTCAGACAATGTGATGAAGCAATTAAATAGGATCTATGGTGTTCCGTTGAGGTTTTACAGTGATCAAACTGCAATTAATGCTGTGACCACAATACCTACACGATATTCATATGTTTTACAGAAGGCAAGCCGGGCTGATCCAAATTATGACATGAACTGTGTAGAGAGATGTGGGAAGCTCAAGCCTAGAAGTACAGCATCTAAGGATGAAAGCTCATGAAAGTAAAATTAAATATTAAATACTGACGATAAAATAAAGCCAGATTGCTTCAAGAAACTGGAGAAGTACAGCCTGAGGATGAATAGAGATTGGTAGGAAGTCAATTTAAAATAGTCAGTAGACAGATTTTCTTTAACCAAAAGCATGTTAAATGGTTGGAAATAACTTCCAGGCATGGAAGTAGAGAAAAAAAAACCTTGTGATTGTTAAACATATAGATGGTTGTTTGGATGGGACAACGCTGCAAAGTGTGAATCCTTTGTTTTTGATCACTGAAGGGGAAAAATTGTGTATTCTTAACACATCATTCCCTAAGCAATGAACACCAGCTACAGACCAGTAGCCTGAGTGCATTAATGTTTAGTTCAGTTTAGAGATACAGTGCGGAAACAGGCCCTTCGGCCCACCGAGTCCGTACCGTCCAGCGATCCCCGCACATTAACACTACCCTACATACACTAGGGACAATTTACATTTATACCAAGTCAGTTAATCTACAACCTGTACATCTTTGGGGTGTGGGAGGAAACCGGAGCACCAGGAGAAAACCCATGCAGGTCCCGTACAGACAGCATCCATAGTCAGGATCGAACCCGGGTCTCCGGCACTGCAAGGCAGTAACTCTACCGCTGCGCAACCGTGCTGTCCTTGAGGGAATAGTCTTTTGAGTGAGACATTAAACTGAGACATTAAGGTGTTCCAGAGAGTTCTACCTTGTTTCACTGATAAGATCGTGAAGGAAGGAACTGCAGATGCTGGTTTACGCAAAAGATAGGCGCAAAATGCTGGAATCACTCAGCAGGACAGGCAGCAGCTCTGGAGAGAAGGAATGGGTGACGTTTCGGGTCGAGACACTGATTCAGACCGAGAGAGTCAGGGGAGAGGGAAACTAGAGATATAGAATAAAGAAATGACAGCAAACCAAACTAAACTAACCCAAAAAGTCACCAATTCCTTCTCTCCAGAGATGCTGTCCCGCTGAGTTTGTTTAGTTTACTTTAGAGATGCAGCACGGAAACAGGCCCTTTGGCCCACTGAGTCCATGCTGACCAGCAATCCCCGCACAATAACACTACCCTACACACTGTGGGGACAATTTTACACTTGACCAAGCCAATTAACCTATACGACTTTGGAATGTGGGAAGGAAACCGAAGATCTTGGAAAAAAAAAACCCACGCACATCACGGGGAGAATGTACAAACTCCGCACAGACAGCACCCGTAGCCGGGATGGAACACGGGTCTCTGGCGTAGCAAGCGCTGTAAGGCAGCAACTCTACCGCTGCGCCACCGTGACTACTCTGGCATTTTGTGTGTACCTTCACTGACAGATCAGTGGAACGATATAACATCATATTTCTCCGCCCCCAATGCAATTGCAGTGATGGCCACACTTCCTGCCGCCCCCCCCCCGTCACCACCCTACCCCACTCCCTGTGGGGTTTGGCCAATTTACCACAGGCCCCAATGAGTGACCTCGCAATCTGTTGTTTGCACGCTGGCATTGACAGCTGAACTGTCAGGGGAGCTCAACCGATCCATCTTCGAGATATTTTATTGCTGTCCCAGTGGTACGACATCTTGACAGAAAGACAAAACAAGGCACTAAATGGGTGAGAACACATGACTTCCATGGAGAGCCAAAGTGCCACGGAAGGTCGTACATATATATTATTCAAATCTCATGGGGTAAGGGATTGCATATAACAGAAGATTTCAAATACAACCTATTAAAAAGTAAAAATTATAGTAACTTTACATTATATGTGATTAATTTAAAAAGCCAATGTAATACTCTGATTTTTGGCTTTATCACTATGGCTTAGTTTAGAGATACAGCCAATCCACATCGACTATCTGTTCACACTAGTTCCATGTTACCCCAATCCCTACATACCTACAAAGCGATATGTCTTCGGTGATGCGAGAGGAAACCCACACCATCACAGGGGCAATTAACCTACAAACCGATATGTCTTCAGGATGCGAGAGGAAACCCACGCCGTCACAGGAAGAACGTGTAAACTCCAGACAGACAGCACCCGAGGTCAGGATCAAAGCTGGCTCTGTGAGACAGCACCACTGTCCCATCCCACTATGGTCTCTGTCGATCATGCGTGGATTCATTCCCTTCCAATGTCATTTCATGCTACTTCTTCATACCACAAATTAGATAATGGGTGTTTGAATATCAAGACCTCAGGCTTGGTACAAAAGTAATGGTCTGCGAGACAAAAGTGATGTGTAGGAAAGAACGGCAGATACTGGTTTAAACCGAAGATAGACACAAAAAGCTGGAGTAACTCAGCGGGTCAGACAGCATCTTTGGAGACGAGGAATAGGTGGTATTCTGAAGAAGGGACTCGACAACCGATACCCGACCCGCTGAGTTACTTCAGCTTTTTGTGTTTCTCTTAGGCAAAAGTTACGCCTGCCTGCTTTCCTCTGAGATTTTGAATTCTGGCCTTGCTAGAGCAAGCGTCCCAAGACAGTGGAACAATTTCATCAGCACTTTCTCTGCAAACTCTGGAGGGATAAGCAAACCAATGACTGTGTTTCCTCCCCCAAATCAGTCCTAATTAGTCTCAGTTGGCCGTGGAGGGTTGCCATGTCATTCTCAAGCCCGGTAGCAGATGACTGAATCATATGTTCTATTCTGAGCTTTGCCTTGGGAGCAGGTTACCAAGGGGACAGAATAAAGGATTCAAAGATCTGCGCAAAAACCTGCTTGAAGAAGTGCAGGATCCACACAAGCTCCCGCACATGACTATTCAAACTGGCGACAGAGCATTAGGGGTGGTACTGAGAATATCAAGGATATACAAAGCAGCCCTGCGTAAGTCCAGTGCACCTCCTCACAAATTACCCCCCCCCCCCCCCCTGCCAACTATCTCCTGTCTAAGTTGTGGAAGAGTCTGCACTTCCACATCTTGCAGCTTCACTAGCCACCTCAGAGTCCACAATACTGCAGTGGAAGCTGGTCATCCTTCATCTTGAGAAGGTGCCTGAAGAGAAGAAGGAGACAACTTCAATCAGATACACCACCGTATGTGCAGCTATCATGGGATAATGTACAGTGCACACTGGACTGCCACATCTAGGCTGACACTCCAATCCACTTGACTGAGAGTATGCCATTCTGGTGGGGATAATGCACTTTGAAATCAACAATGAATTGAGGCCCTGCTTAATCTCTGAGGAGAACACAAAATATTCAACGGTCACTAGTAAAGTAAAGTAAAGTAAGTTTATTTATATAGCACATTTTTAGTCAATTTGCATTGACCCCAAAGTGCTTTACATAAATTAAATAATAAGTTCCACTACTTCGAAGAAGAGTAGGAGATTCATTATTGGTGTCCATTGGGCAATAATTAAATTGCTGCCTCACAGCACCAGAGACCCGCATTCTATCCTGACTAAGGGTGCTGTCTGTACGGTGTTTGTACAATCTCCCTGTGGCCACGTGGGTTTTCTCCGAGTACTTTGGTTTCCCCCACACTCCAAAGATGTACAGGTTTGGAGGTTAATTGGCTGTGGTAAGTTGTAAAATTGTCACTATTGTGTCGGATAGCGCTAGTGTACGGGTTGATCGTTGTTCAGCATGGACTTGGTGGGCTGAAGGACCTGTATCTCTAAAGTCTAAATCTGTTGATCAACTTCTCATCCAATACTTCTGTACCAGTGTAATCCAAAACCTTTATTCTGCTTTCCAACACAAAATTCAACCATTATTATGCTTTTCAACCAAGAGAGTTTACATCTCTCTTTACGCAAAATGCCATCATAAAATTGTAGAATATTGCCTAAAATGGGAAGGCCAAACAGCCCTCAAATATGCAATCTACATGTCCTTCAGTATCCAACTCCCTTTCAGAGATTCAAGTGAGTCAGTATCCAGCAACTATTCAGGCACTAATTTCCAAATCTGACTTGGTACAGAAAGATAGACAAAAATGCTGGAGAAACTCAGCGGGTGAGGCAGCATCTATGGAGCGAAGGAAATAGGCGACGTTTCGGGTCGAGACCCTTCCCCAGAATACACATAGAAATGCCTCATGCCTCTTCTGTTCTCTTGCCAAACATCCTTAATCTGAGTCTGGAGTCTGAAGAAGGGTTTCGGCCCGAAACGTTGCCTATTTCCTTCACTCCATAGATGCTGCCTCGCCCGCTGAGTTTCTCCAGCATTTTTGTCTAGCTTTGATTTTCCAGCATCTGCGGTTCCTTCTTAAACACTTAATCTAAACCCAATGGTTATTGATCAGCAATGCATGAAGTGCCACAAATTCAGCAGAGCTGTGTGTGACGATGATATGCCACTCGGCTCTTAAAAAGTTGCAGAATAAATTCATCTCCGCATTCCACTCCCTGTGGCAGAAAATGTTATGAATGCCAAAATTTACCCGAGCATCACCAAGAATACGAGTTCATGCTATCCTCGAGACAACTGAAGCTTTGCACTAACAAAGTAAACAGGATTTTAATGATCAAGTCAGTGAACCAATTGCTGCTGAGACAATAACGCCACAATTTCTTTTACTGGTCTTCGACAAAACTAAGACAAATTAAACATTTAATATTCTAAATGTATAGAAATGAACCATGTTCCTGTGCTAATCCGAATGAAAATAGAGAATCATTCATTTGGTAATGGGGTTAAGATTGCTTTTTAATTCCATGCTACTTAATTCTCCAAAGAGGATTGGCAATTTTCCAAAGTTAGAAGGTATGTTTAGAGTGGCTGAAGTTAATGCGTGAACAGAGAATAATGCCTACTGTGAATCCTCTTGGGTTCACCATCCAATTAGAGGAAGGTCAAAAGCAAGTCCATTCTGGGGCCATTGTTGCAACTAATTAATGATTTGGATTTAGGAATATCTAAATCATTATCAAATTTTAAATGACATCAAAACCAGGTAACAGGATAATGACGTATACAATTTAGTCATAATGCTGAATTTTTCAGCACCAGGCAATTGAAAGTTGAGTATGTTAGTGAATTAGAACAAATAACCATTTCAGATTTGGACTGCGTATTACCTGAATTGATTCAGTTACGACTTTGACAAATTTTTTGTCAGTGCTGCATCGGATGAGGTCACCCTCATGCCACACACCTGCCGGGACAGACACTCTGATGGAACATAGATTGTGTTGTCTAGGGAGGATCCATCATCGAAGACAACTAGGTTTTAATACTAATGTTAGACACAAAAAGCTGAAGTGATTCAATGGGTCAGTCAGCATCTCTGGAGAAAAGGAATGGGTGACGTTTTGGGTCGAGACCCTTCTTCAGACTGAGAGTCAGGGGAGAGGGAGACGAGAGATATAGAAGGTACGAATGTGCTAGTTTCAGATTGCTAAGTTGCATAATTAACTTTGATCTTTCAGAAATCAACCACCACTAACCCCATCACCATCATTGGCCTGTAAATTTCTAACTATACTGATACTCCAAGACTATACAGCCGGGACAGACACTCTGGGTGGGCGGCGCGACTCTGGTCAGCAGCGGCCTCTGCAGTCTGTCCGCGTTTTATTATTTTTCTGTCTGTGTTTTAATGTAGTTTTTGTTATTTTTTGTTGGGGTGTGTATGTGTGGGGGTGGGATGGGAGGGGGGGGAAACTTTTTAAATCTCTCCCTGCACTGGAGACCCGACCTTTTCTCGTCGGGTTTCCGTTGTCGTTGGGGCCGCAACGAGGAGCGGCCTCCAACAGGAAGAAGCCGGGGACTCTGGTGCTACAACTCACCGTCGCCGTCGCGGGGCTGGCCGAGTCCGGAGCGGGTGGAGCGGTGGAGGAGCGCTGCTGCTGCTGCTGCTGCTGCTGCTGGCCCGACCGGAGAGTCGGAGGCTCCAACGGCAGGTCTGTGGACGGCGGCACCGGGAGCCCGCGGCTCCCTGGAGGGAGACCGCTTTTCAGGGCTCTCGCAACGGCGACTTCCCCCGCCCGAGTTGCGGGGTTGAAGAGCTCCTGGAGCGGGGCCTACATCACTGCCCCGCGCGGCTTGAAATGGCCGCGGGACTCTGCGAGCGCACGCCGGGGGCTCTAACACCAAGACCCGGTGTGCGACCTTGCACCACCCGGCGTGGCTTTAATGGCCGCGGGACAATCGCCATCGCCAGCCGGGGGCTTTGACTTTGACTTTGACATGGGGGGGGGGGGGAGAGTGCAGTGGAGAGATAAGTTTATTTGGCCTTCCATCACAGCGATGTGATGGATGTTTATGTAAATTATGTTGTGTCTAGGGTCTATGTGTTTGTAATGTATGGCTGCAGAAACGGCATTTCGTTTGGACCTCAAGGGGTCCAAATGACAATTAAATGTATCTTGTATCTTGTATACTGATGTTCAAGAAGGTCTCGACCTGAAAGGTCACCTATTCCTTCGCTCCATAGATGCTGCCTCACCCGCTGAGTTTCTCCAGAATTTCTGTCTACCTTCGATTTTTCCAGCATCTGAAGTTCTTTCTTAAACATCTCTAAGAGCATAGTATCTTTCGGTATATTGTGTCGTAGTTTTGCATTTTCATGTAGACTGGTAGAAGTGCAATTTGCAAAATATTCAGCCTGTGAAGCAAAGAGTTACATTTCCTATCCTTCTAATCAAACTGAATTTGTCAGAAAACCCATTTGTAAAATCCATCTGCAAACGAAATTGAAGTTGATTTTCAGATATTATATCCCAGGGAATTAGTTCAGATGTGGAAATAGAAAGAAATAATTTACATATATACAGTTACTTTCATGAAGTCCTGAAATTCTAAAAAAGAATTTTGAAGAGTAGTCCCTGATCTATTATTTGGAAAGCATAATAGTTAAACATTTAATTATTAAAATAATTCAATGACATTGCCTGGATCGTGAAGCTGTAACAGGTAGGTATACAAGTTACAATAGAATAACACAAATTTAATAAATATGGATTTTAACGATGAGCTCAGGAGGATGAAACAAAGGTTTTCAAGTGGGAATCTTTATCGATTTGGGTTTGGTTGTTACATTCGGCAAACAATCACCCATTATTTTATTTATGCTATTATTAAGTACTTCAAGAACTGATTTTTGTTAGTCTTTATTAATAATTCCAGTAGATTATTTAGGGAAAATATGTTTTTCCTGGATTTCCTATTGGATTTATTGGTGGTTTAGTTGAATCTAATTTAGAGATACAGTATGAAAGCAGGCCTTGCAGCTGACTGAGTCTATGCCGACCAGCAATCCCCGCAAACTAACACTATCCTACACACTAGATTCAAGATTCATGTGTCCCAGATAGGACAATGAAATTCTTGCTTTGCTTCAGCACAACAGAATATAGTAGGCATGGATACAGAACAGAACAGATCAGTGTCACCATATACTAGAGACAATTGACAATTTTACCAAGCCAATTAACCTACAAACCTGCATGTCATTGGAGTGTGGGAGGAAACCGGAGATCCCGGGGAAAACCCACACAGGTCACGGGGAGAACGTACAAACTCCGTACACCAAGCACTCATAGTCAAAATCAAACCACAGTCTCTGGCACTGTAGAGGCAGCAACTCTACTGCTGTGCCACTATGCCACCCATATAATCATGAGTAAAAGTAATGAATTCTGGATCTGGACCATCCCAAATTAAACGTTGTTTTATTTAATAATGTAGGAATTCATGTTAGATCAAATCCAATAGAGGATCTGTAGCTGTATCAGATTTTTCTCTCCTTACAATTTATACCACTTGTTTAGGAAGGAACTGCAGATGCTGGAAAATCGAAGGTAGACAAAAATGCTGGAGAAACTCAGCGGGTGAGGCAGCATCTATGGACCGAAGGAAAGTGGTCGAAACCCTTCTTCAGACCACTATTTATACCACTTGTTTCTTTTCATCATCCTTCCTGATTCATGTGACTTCTCCTATATAGATGACTCATTAATATTTTGCAGAAATTGTCATCTCTCAAGTCCAAGTATGGGCAACTAGAACGTAAGAGTGTGTTCAATCACAAGAGTGTCCTGTCCGTGACCTACACCTACATACTTGTATCTACTTTAATCATTACTAGCAATTAAAGAAATCTTCAAATGTTGATAAAGTAGCCTGTTGCGAAACATGATTGTTGACAGAATTCAGAATGTAATGAAACAATTTGCACCATTAGCCCGCGATTGCTTTAGCTGCATCTTCACGCACCCACTTGGGATGCAGCTGTAGATGTCAACCTTGAATATCTGCAATTTTTGACATCGCTAATCACAACAGACAACTTCAAGTGGCTCTGAATGTAGAACTAGCTAAAGTTTTAGAAAATTGAATTTTCTTTAGTCGTGGAAGTCACATTTCAAAAGTCAATCCCCAATTTGCTTGAAAATCAAACTCTGTAGGGTTGTGTATGATAGCTACTTACTTACTGCCTGTGATGCCTCCTGGCATGTCGGGCAGCAAGGAACATCCTCCACTCCTGTCTGTGCTGGGCTAGTTTCTAGTCACTACCCCAGGTCAGGTCCATTGTTTTCATTTCCTCCTCTACAGTTCGATGCCAGGTGGTCTTGGGTCTCCCTCTTTTCCTTTTCCCTTCCGGTGTCCAGTGCAGGGCTATTCTTGGGATGCTGTCTGGTTCTCTTCTCAGTATATGGCCAATCCAGTCCCAGCGCCTTCTCATGATGATGGTGATGTTTGGCATTTAGAACTTTCACCTTTTTGCCAGTGGCTTTCTTTCGGCTTTCACCATTGACATTCGTCCTAGCGTCTGTCGATAGCCCTGGAAGTCCATCACGTTGATTCCTTCAGTTGCTGTTTCCGTAACCTATTTGTTTTACGAGACAGGGTTGTTATCCCTGTGCTCAATCCTCCAATCTGGAGGACCAGTGGATCGCTCTTGGTCTCGCCTCTACCCTTCGACCTGTCCAGCATGGGGGACCCTAACAGGAGACAAATCTCCCGCTGACATAGCTCTAGGGGTCACTGAGACACACAAGCTCCCCGACCACAACAAGGTTGCAATCCATGTATGATAGCTGAGACTATAATGAATCTGAGAATGTGGGATTGTCATTTGCTGCAGTTATGCACAATATTCCATCAATTGTTATGCAGAAATTAATTAGGCACATAGAAGTCTGATTTTCCTGCTATGGATTTAGAAATCAGAGCACGAAACTTATTTCCTTAGTTAGAAACATAGAAACATAGAAAGTAGGTGCGAGAGCAGACCACCAGGTCCATCGAGCCCGCACCGCCACTCGCTCATGGCTGAACACTAAACAGACACACTTACCCACAAACAGTAGACACAAGACACAGAACACAAGACACTACCCTCCCCTTTATACCGCTATCACCCCTCTCCACCCCAAGAACCTCGTGATCTCCTGGGGGAGGCAAAAAACCGGATAAAAACCCAGGTCCAATTCGGGAAAAAAATCCGGGAAATTCCTCTCCGACCCCAATCTAGGCGATCGACACTTGTCCAGGAGATCACTCAGGTCTTACTATACTAGTTACTGTGAACATACTCCCCAGAAAATGTACTTTCTTTTTTCGACAAAGGTTTTTACAGCGTTTTCCCTATGACTAACCCTTGAAACTAATAATTTACACAGGAACAGATACAAACATTTAAATTATTTTGAAATTGTAGCTGATGCACTTTACTGATGGCTATTATCTTCCTAATGGCAATAAGTACGTATAAAGCCAAAACACAGCTGGGAACTCCAACATTGCTGAGGGCTTTATTCTTTGGAGCGCAGAAGGTTAAGGGGGGACTTGATAGAGGTTTTTAAAATGATGAGAGGGATAGACAGAGTTGACGTGGAAAAGCTTTTCCCACTGAGAGTAGGGAAGATTCAAACAAGGGGACATGACATGAGAATTAAGGGACTGAACTTTAGGGGTAACATGAGGGGGAACATCTTTACTCAGAGAGTGGTAGCTGTGTGGAATGAGCTTCCAGTGAAGGTGTTGGAGGCAGGTTCGTTTTTATCATTTAAAAATAAATTGGATAGTTATATGGATGGGAAGGGAATGGAGGGTTATGGTCTGAGCGCAGGTATATGGGACTAGGGGAGATTATGTGTTCGGCACGGACTAGAAGGGTCGAGATGGCCTGTTTCCGTGCTGTAATTGTTATATGGTTATATGGTTATATGGGTGAAACGCTGTAAATGTACATGTTACAGAGACGCACAAAGGGCTGGAGTGACCCAGCGGGTCAGGCAGTATCTCTGCAGAAAAAGGATGGGTGACATCCCATCTCTAGAGATGCTGCCTGACCCGCTGAGTTCCTCCAGCACTTTGTGTCAATCTTCGGTACATACCAGCATCTGCAGTTCCTTCCAATCACATGTTTCAGGCAGGGTTTTGGGTCTAAGCCTGTGAATTGCAACACAACCTTTGTACCACTAAATAATCTGCAATGAATTGGCAGCCCATCCTCCAGTAAAATGATCCACAATAGTGGCGCCACTTCACGTGGTTTGCAGATTCCATTTTGGTGCAAAGTTAGTCATTGTTCAGGATTGATTAAGAGACTAGAAGCTGCGGGGAACAAATATCTTAGAGGGTTATATGGCTGGCGGAGATAAAGAGACGAATGGGATACAAAATGCTGGAGTAACTCAGCGAGTCAGGCAGCATAGAAACATAGAAACATAGAAATTAGGTGCAGGAGTAGGCCATTCGGCCCTTCGAGCCTGCACCGCCATTTAATATGATCATGGCTGATCATCCAACTCTGTATCCCGTACCTGCCTTTTCTCCATACCCTCTGATCCCCTTGGCCACAAGGGCCACATCTAACTCCCTCTTAAATATAGCCAATGAACTGGCCTCAACTACCCTCTGTGGCAGAGAGTTCCAGAGATTCACCACTCTCTGTGTGAAAAAAGTTCTCCTCATCTCGGTTTTAAAGGATTTCCCCCTTATCCTTAAGCTGTGACCCCTTGTCCTGGACTTCCCCAACATCGGAAACAATCTTCCTGCATCTAGCCTGTCCAACCCCTTAAGAATTTTGTAAGTTTCTATAAGATCCCCTCTCAATCTCCTAAACTCTAGAGAGTATAAACCAAGTCTATCCAGTCTTTCTTCATAAGGCAGTCCTGACATCCCAGGAATCAGTCTGGTGAACCTTCTCTGCACTCCCTCTATGGCAATAATGTCCTTCCTCAGATTTGGAGACCAAAACTGCACGCAATACTCCAGGTGTGGTCTCACCAAGACCCTATACAACTGCAGTAGAACCTCCCTGCTCCTATACTCAAATCCTCTTGCTATGAAAGCCAACATACCATTCGCTTTCTTTAGCAAATGGAGAGAAGGAATAAGTTACATTTTGGGTCGAGACCCTTCCTCAAACTCATGAGTCTGTTGAAGGGTCTCGACCCAAAACTTCACCTATTCCTTTTCTCCGGAGATGCTGCCTGACCCTGCTGAGTTACTCCAGCATTCTGTGTCTATCTTCGGTGTAAAACGGCGTCTGCAGCTCCTTCTTACACAAGAGATGAATGGGGATGTGGTGACCATGAGAAATGAAAACTTTAGCGAATAAAAGTCGAGAAGCAATGGATGTTTGATAGGTGAATGGGATTTCAAGTAGGCAGCAGATGTATGGATGACATATTTGCAAAGAATAAATAAAGGCCAGTATGCTAGGAGTGAAAGAGGTAAGCCTGGAAAACACCATCAGTTACAGATGAACTGAAGGGGAGTAGGGGCAGGTGATGTTACAGGTTTGAAAATAAAGAAAAATGGCATTGAAAAGTGATATGAAGCTCATTTTGTGAGAGATAATACATTCTGTAGTTCTAGTTCAGACTGTTGCTGGGGAGAGGGATTGAGTCAGTGGCTGGGATTCAGAGTTTAAGAAGGAACTGCAGATGCTGGACAATCGAAGGTACACAAAAAAGCTGGAGAAACTCAGCGGGTGCAGCAGCATCTATGGAGCGAAGGAAATAGGCAACGTTTCGGGCCGAACCCCTTCTTCAGAGATTCAGAGTTTGTGATTGGGACTAAAGGTGCCGACTTCAGCCTTTGCCCTATTTAATTCGAACATTCTTCATCTAGGGAATGAATATCCAAGGAAAAATAGATGTCAAAATCCTTAATTGAAAGATATGCTTGCAAATTGGTTAGTCATCACAAAAGCTTTAATTAAACCGTAATATTCAATGCTCAAAATATGGAATTATTACCGTCCTTATGCTGACGAGGGAAAATCTCCCTCTGGATCAACTTTGCAACCTTTTTCCAATGAATAGCTTTGGGGGGAATGTGCATATTAGCACGGCTTTGACAAGAACACTCATTTTATTCATAAGTATTGCAATAGAAGTGAATCAATTGTCTCAACTTCCATCCTCGTATATATTGTACATAACGTATATTGGCCCTCACAACAGAATTTCAGAAGAATAGAATAGTTTCTTTATTGTCATTGTAACATGAACCATGTACAACAAAATTTAAAAATGTCAGCCAGTCAGTGCACCATTCAAACATTTCTAAAAGCTAACGATACATACAAGATAAAATATTAAAAGATAAACAACTAAAATAAATATCACGAAAATAGCACGCATAAACACCCAACCCTCCATCCTTCTGTCGATTTCACAGTGTACCACAGTCCCTTAGTATGTATCGCCCCTGCGTTCCTTGGCGGCTACATTTAGTGCTTTTATAGCAGTGGGGTAAAAACTGTTTTTTAGTCTGTTCGTCCTTGTCCTTGTAGATCTGTACCGTCTGCCTGATGGCAACAGTTCAAACAGGGAGTGTCCGGGGTGGGAAATGTCCTTTATGATACTCTGGGATATACTGGAAGCAAATGGCTCTCCAGTATTCAAGTCTTCTTTTTTTAAAATATTTTATTTCATTAGAAGCAAGTACAATCATATGGCACCAAAGTGCCTAATATATATTTTCATAATACATTTTATGTACAGCTTCTTTTTTTTTTTTTTGTTATAATAAAGAAAGATAATAAGAAAAATAAATGAGATAGTAAAGGATAGAACAACGTGGGATATATAGTGTGTGAAGAAGAAGAAAAAAGACCAATGAGTGAAGAAAGTTGAAGAAAAGAAAATAGGAAAAAGAGAATAAGACATAAAGAAAAGAAGTAAGGAGATCATTGATTGTTTAGCATCTTGACCATCCCTCGTCCGGTCCTGAAACAGTTAGCTTTTACAATTGTGTTGCACCATATGATTCCAAAAAGACGACAGTATTCAAGTCTTCTGATGGAAGTTTTGCTTAACCATGAAATAAGTCATCATTGAGTATTGGCAAACGATATTAGATCTAAGTATCTATACGGCAATTGACAATCGAATTATACACACCATCAAAGGTGTGTAAATAAAACAATTTATCAATAGGGTTAAAACAAGCACTGGTGGTGTATTGACATTCTGTCACAGGCTCAGGCAGTTAAGTCCACAGTCCTGTCATATTTCTAATCCCTGCTATAGATAACAAGAGATAAAATAATATTATTGCACCAAGTCAAATTCCGTAAATTCATCATGTTTTGTTTCTAAAGATGGGATTCAAGTCCTCTAACCAGGCACTTTATATAACCAGATATCAACAATATCTCATTCCGTTGGATATGGATATGAAAATTGTATGAATATTTGAATTCAATAATAGCGTAGGAGAGCATTGTTATATTTGATTAACTGAGACTACAATTACAAGTTCAAATGAACATCATAACTTGAAATGCTCTGGTCTTCTCATCTGTACAGAATAGCTCTGATATCATTATTACCTATCTAAAAAAAATCTTAATTGTATAATGAATGGCAAGAAGAAATTGCATTGATGGACAGGCAGAATCCATAATGCAGCCAGACTGACCCGCTATTCTATCCTGTTCACTGACAACAGAGCCCCTGGCTTTTTGCTGGTGGAATGCATGTGAGCAATTTGGCTGAGAAGACAGGAAAAAATAGCCAGGCTGAGTTTCTAACTCAGTTAGTTAGTTTAGTTTAGTTTATTGTCACGTGTACCGAGGATCAGTGAAAGGATTTAGTTGCGTGCTAACCAGTCAGCGGAAAGAAAATACATGATAACAGTACAATATTACAGATTACATGATAAAGGGAATAACGTTAATTATGTTTAATGCAAAATAAAGTCCGATCAAAGATAGTGGAGGGTCTCCAATGAGGTAGATAGTAGTTCAGGACTGCTCTCTAGTTGTGATAGGATGGTTCAGTTGCCTGATAACAGCTGCGAAGAAACTGTCCCGGAATTTGGAGGAGTGCGTTTTCACACTTCTATACCTTTAGCCAGATGGGAGAGTGAGCGGGTGAGATTGGTCCTTGATTATGCTGCTGGCCTTGCTGGCCTTGCCGAGGCAGCACGCGGTATAAATTGAGTCAATGGAAGAGAGGTTGGTTTGTGTGATGGTCTGGGCTGTGTCCACAATTCTCCGCACATTCTTGCGGTCTTGGATGGAGTTTCTCTTGTCTCATTGAGGGGAAAAATAATCATGGACAACATAGATATATAGAAAATAGGTGCAGGAGTAGGCCATTCGGCCCTTCGAGCCTGCATCGCCATTCAATATGATCATGGCTAATCATCCAACTCAGTATCCCGTACCTGCCTTCTCTCCATACCCCCTGATCCCTTTAGCCACAAGGGCCACATCTAACTCCCTCTTAAATATAGCAAATGAACTGGCCTCAACTACCTTCTGTGGCAGAGAATTCCACAGATTCACCACTCTCTGTGTAAAAAATGTTTTCCCCATCTCGGTCCTAAAAGATTTCCCCCTTATCCTTCAACTGTGACCCCTAGTTCTGGACTTCCCCAACATCGGGAACAATCTTCCTGCATCTAACCTGTCCAACCCCTTAAGAATTTTGTAAGTTTCTATAAGATCCCCCCTCAATCTTCTAAATTCTAGCGAGTACAAGCCGAGTCTATCCAGTCTTTCTTCATATGAAAGTCCTGCCATCCCTGGAATCAGTCTGGTGAACCTTCTCTGTACTCCCTCTATGGCAAGAATGTCTTTCCTCAGATTAAGAGACCAAAACTGTACGCAATACTCCAGGTGTGGTCTCACAACATTTATGTTCAGTCCACCTTACTGAATCTGAACCAAAGACAGAACTTCAACAAAAAAAAAAAACTTGTAAGTGGGGACTTTAAATTCGAGTTTGTTTTTGCTAAATATTTGTAATAGGCCATGGTATGACCTTCCTAAATATAATTTTAATATTAATTTATATTGAAAGTATTTACAGAAATATTCTTGATGGAATATGATGTCACTTTCATAAGTATATTTTAACACTTCTATACAATGCAATTAACTGATGTTCAGTATTTCTCTGGCAATTTTAAATAACCAGCACCAACATTAATAATCCTATTTAATTTATTTGCACTCCGAGTACTTTATCTATGTGTTTCTGCCCTCACACAACCTAGGAAGAAAGCACTCATGGGTTCTAGAAGTTTCTAAGATAAATCAAACCACAGTCAAACTAATTCGTTGGTCAGCAGGAAAAAGCTAAGCAACATGCCTTGATTTATCACAATAATCAAAACACTAAATGAATTTATGAGCTAACCGTGCCTTTCATGTGTTATGAGGAGAATTTATCGAATGACAACACATTTCTTCTCCTCTACTCTTACTTCTGCCTGTACAATAAAAATCTCTAACATCAATAAAGCTATAACATTTTTTAATGTTTCTGAAATTCTTCGACAGGCAGGACCCCAAGGACTGACTTTCCGGACACAAATCAATATTTTTACCCTTTTTTTATATTCCATCATCTTCCACACTAGTTCCATGACCCCCGTTAGAGCCACATCGGTTATTGAAGTAGGAATCTCTATTCCTGCATGCACTTCCAGGGACTTTCAGTCATTACCATGTTTCCATTTGGCAGCTTCCAGGGAATGAAATGTTCCAAATCAATAGACAATAGACAATAGGTGCAGGAGTAGAGGCCATTCGGCCCTTCGAGCCAGCACCACCATTTAATGTGATCATGGCTGATCATCCCCAATCAGTACCCCGTTCCTGCCTTCTCCCCATATCCCCTGACATTTTTAAGAGCCCTATCTAGCTCTCTCTTGAAAGCATCCAGAGAACCTGCCTCCACCACCCTCTTGAGGCAGGGAATCCCACAGACTCACCACTCTCCTCGTCTCCGTTCTAAATGGCTTACTCCTTATTCTTCAACCTTCATAAGGAGTAAAGGGCATGGAATAGGAGACAAGAGGCAATATTTCACTCAGAGTTTTATTTTATTTTGATGGGTGTCCACAACAAGTTAAAGCTGGATTGGCATGCAGGTCAATTGTATGTATGAACTTTTAACCTGAGTTTTTGCCATGTTCTATTTTTGTGGAAAATATAATGAGCATCAGATTGTTTTCATTCTATTTCATTCATCCAAATATTGGTTCCAACTGGTACCAGCAGCAGGGCAAAGCTGGTTGCAGTTATACTAAAGATTACAATACGGACGGCACAGTGGCCCGGCGGTAGAGATGTTGCCAGACACCCCAGTTCGATCCTGATGACGGCTGCTCCCTGTACAGATTTTCAATGGTCTCTCTGTGACTGAGTGGGTTTTCTTTGAGTTTCTCGCGCATTCCAAAGACGTACATGTTGTAGATTTGTAGGAAAGAATTGCAGATCAAATCAAAGGTAGACACAGTCTGAAGAAGAACCCGAAACGTCGCCCATTCCTTCTCTCCAGAGATGCTGCCTGTCCTGCTGAGTAACTCCAGCATTTTGTGTCTATCTTCAGGTTTTCATTAGCTTTGGTTTAAAAAAAATTGTAAATGGTCCCTAATGTGTAGGAGAGGATTGGTGTATGGGGATTATGGCAAGGCAAGGCAAGGCAAGGCAACTTTATTTATATAGCACATTTCATACACGAGGCAGACTCAAAGTGCTTCACATAAAAACATGTCATACAATAAAATGAAATAATAAAATGAAATAAAATAGAACTAAAAGAAAAGAAAAGCAAAATTAAAAATGCATTATAAAAAGTGCAAAAGTTAAAAGTGCAATGTAGTTAAGATTTAGCTGAAAGCTAAAGTAAACATAAAAGTTTTCAGTCTTGTTTTAAAAGTGGTCAAAGTTGAGGCAAGTCTTAAATCTTCAGGAAGTTTATTCCAGCTATTTGTTGCATAGTAACTAAATCCTGCTTTCCCATGTTTTGTATTTACTCTGGGAATCACTAACAGATTGGTTTCAGAAGATCTTAGCGGTCTAGAAGGCTTATATAGTGGAAGCATGTCAGTGATATACTTTGGTCTAAACCATGTAGTGATTTATAGGTGAGCAGCAGGATTTTAAAATCAATGGCCAGTTTCCACGCTGTATCTCTATCTCAAAACTAAATGTTTTGCTTGATTGAAAGATACAGCATGGAAACAGACCCTTCGGCCCACCGAGCCCACACCGACCATCGATCACCTGTCCACAAAGGTTTCATATTATCATACTCTCTGCTCCCTACAAACTAGGGGCAACTAATAAAAGCCAATTAACCTACAAACCCGCACATCTTTGGGATGCACGGGGAAACCAGAGCACCCGGAGGAGTCCCAGGTCATCAGGGAGAACGTGAAAACTCCACAGAGGCAGCACGCGAGGTTAGGATCAAACCCAGATTTTTGGGGCTGAGAGGTTCTAACAGCTCCACTGTGCAGCCCATAAATAGATTAGCTCATTAAAAGAATAGGATTACCTCGAAGAGCAAGGACAACAAGGACATGAACATTAAATAGAAGCTACAAAGAATAAGAAATACAAAACATATCTTTTTCTTATTGGTCATCAATTGGTGTTGACTGTGGAGAAAACGGCAAAGAGAATAATAACTAGGAAGAAAGGCCAAGTGCATAACACTGCAGACATGGATGGTTTATTTACTAAAGCCCACAGGAGTTTTATGTTTTCTGCTGTCATGCCAATCAAATGTGACTATGTGCAAACATCTTTCCAATATCATCCTGGAACAAAAGGAATAAGAACAAATCCACTCCCTAAAGAAGAATCACCTTCCTACGCTGTTAGATTTTCTATATTCCGTTAACATAAAAATCCATGCACCTCTGCCTAGCAACTATTACAGAATTTCCCACCTCAAAACAGTTGCTGAGTTTAGTTTAGCTTAGTTTAGAAATACAGCACGGCAACAGACCCTTCAGCCGACCGAATCTGCACCGATCAGCGATCGCCGCACATTAACACTGCCCCACACACACACCGAGGACAATTTTACATTTATACCAAGCCAATTAACCTACAAACCTTGTTTAAGAGGGAACTGCAGATGCTGGAGAATCGAAGGTTACACAAAAAAGCTGGAGAAACTCAGCGGGTGCAGCAGCATCTATGGAGCGAAGGAAATAGGCAACGTTTCGGCCTGAAACGTTGCCTATTTCCTTCGCTCCATAGATGCTGCTGCACCCGCTGAGTTTCTCCAGCTTTTTTGTGTAACCTACAAACCTTTATGCCTTTGGAATGTGGGAAGATCTCGGAGAAAACCCACGGAGGGTCTCGGGGAGAAGGTACAAACTCCGTGCAGGCTGCACCCGTGGTCGGAATCGAACCCTAATATCTGGCGCTGTGAGGCAGTAGCTCTACCCGCTGCACCACCGTGCCGCCCACAATAGAGTTAGTTAACAAAAATTAATATGTGAAAGATCACTCTGCCCATCTATGTATTCAAGCCTACAAGCAAAAGGATTTGAGTATAGGAGGTTCTACTGCAGTTGTACAGGGTCTTGGTGAGACCACACCTGGAGTATTGCGTACAGTTTTGGTCTCCTAATCTGAGGAAGGACATTCTTGCCATAGAGGGAGTACAGGAAGGTTCACCAGACTGATTCCTGGGATGGCAGGACTTTCATATGAAGAAAGACTGGATAGACTCGGCTTTTACTCGCTAGAATTTAGAAGATTGAGGGGGGATCTTATAGAAACTTACAAAATTCTTAAGGGGGTTGGACAGGCTAGATGCAGGAAGATTGTTCCCGATGTTGGGGAAGTCCAGAACAAGGGGTCACAGTTTAAGGATAAAGGGGAAAACATTTGGGACTGAGATGAGAAACACATTTTTTACACAGTGAAATCTCTGGAATTCTCTGCCACAGAATGTAGTTGAGGCCAGTTCATTGGCTATATTTAAGAAGGAGTTAGATGTGGCCCTTGTGGCTAAAGGGATCAGAGGGTATGGAGAGAAGGCAGGTACAGGATACTGAGTTGGATGATCAGCCATGATCATATTGAATGGTGGTGCAGGCTCGAAGGGCCGAATGGTCTACTCCTGCACCTATTGTCTATGTTTCTATCTATGTTTCTGTATTCTGTTGTGCTGAAGCAAAGCAAGAATTTCATTGTCCTATCTGGGACACACGACAATAAACTCTCTTGACTTGACTTGACTCTATCTCTGTCTGTGTTTATCAGGCTTCTATCTTTAGCATTCAGCAAGTTCTACATCCTCACCAATCTCAGAGTGAAGATATTGACTCTGTTTAATGTTCAATCTGTTTAATTTATTGGTGAACTTTCATTGATAGCTAGTTTATGGACTCTCCCAAATAAAAAAACATGTCTAGACTATCAAAGCCTTTCACAATCTTAAAACCCTCCATCAGTCACATAGCCCAATGCTCTCGGGAGAAATTTTAATAACTCCGTGTACTTCTCCAATATTGAGGAATACGCTTTTTTTATTTTGATCTAATAATTCAACAGTAACAACAGTTGAGAATTTTATATCTGTTTTCAACACAATATAAATCAGTGTTACAGTCACACATCAGGGAAATGAAATGGTGCAGATTTAATACTGAATATTGGATGTATTTTGAAACATGACATTTTGTTAAAAGCTAGAAATTATTTGCTAGGAAAAAAAATGTGTTTTTAAATACAGTCCAGAGATTTAAAGAACTAGGCTTCGCTATCACACAGAAAGTCCCCCAAGTTCAGATATTGGATAATGATATTTTGATACGGTTGCAGTCACCCCAATTTGTGCCAAGACCATGTGAGAAAACCGTGGACGGCACAGTGGCGCAGCGGTAGAGTTGCTGACTTACAGATTCAGATTCAGATTCAGATTCAATTTTAATTGTCATTGTCAGTGTACAGTACAGAGACAACGAAATGCATTTAGCATCTCCCTTGAAGCATCTCCCTCATAGCAAACGATTTGAATAAAAAATAATAAGTGTCCGGGGGGGGGGGGTGGTGATTGGCAGTCACCGAGGTACGTTGTTGAGTAGAGTGACAGCCGCCGGAAAGAAGCTGTTCCTCGACCTGCTGGTTCGGCAACGGAGAGACCTGTAGCGCCACCCGGATGGTAGGAGGGTAAACAGTCCATGGTTGGGGTGAGAGCAGTCCTTGGCGATGCTGAGCGCCCTCCGCAGACAGCGCTTGCTTTGGACAGACTCAATGGAGGGGAGCGTGGGACCGGTGATGCGTTGGGCAATTTTCACCACCCTCTGCAATGCCTTCCGGTCGGAGACAGAGCAGTTGCCGTACCATACTGTGATGCAGTTGGTAAGGATGCTCTCGATGGTGCAGCGGTAGAAGTTCACCAGGATCTGAGGAGACAGATGGACCTTCTTCAGTCTCCTCAGGAAGGAAGAAGCTGGGACACACACTGGGAAGCTCAGGAGGGATGCTGCCTTACAGCGCTTGCTGAAAGTCAGATCGATCACAGCTACAGGTGCGGCCTGTGTGGAGTTTGTACGTTCTCCCCGTGGCCGTGTGGGTTTTCTCCAGAGGTCGTCAGTTTCCTCCCACACTCCAAATGATGTACAGGTTTGTAGGTTGATTGGTTTGGTATAAGAGTAAATTGTCGCTAGTGTGCATAGTGTTAATGTGCGGGGATCGCTGTTCTACGCGGACTCGGTGGGCCGAAGCGCCTGTTTCTTTAAACTAAACTGAATATAATTATATAATACTGTTCAAATAAAAGCATCAGACAAAACCCTTACCTCCACCTCCTCCCATTAGCGAAGAATTAGCTGCAAAGAAGAAAAGGAAAATTAATATAACACTCAACATAACACCTTTATTTTTGCTTGCCACATCTTATCATCACTTCTTGAATCATAAATTCAAACTATGCACACCATGTTAGATCTAATTACTAACTCCAATCACCAAATCACTTCCCAATATATGCAGTTGCAAGCCTTCCAGCCACGTCCCATTCCACCATACAAAATCCCACATGAAGAAACAACACAGAAAATTGTATTATTGTATATAAGAAATGATCAGCTGTCCAGACAGCATCCGTGAAGAAGTAAAATTAATATCTCTGCTGGATAATTGTTCACTAGATACACATGAAGAAACACATCTACCCACAAAGTTTCATGTTTTTTTTTGTCTTCATACTGCAGATTGTTACTGGGCCTCTAGCACTGGGAGGGATGCTGCCTCACAGCACTAGAGGCCCAGGTTCAATCCTGGCCACGGTTGCTGTCTTTGTGGTGTTTGCACGGTCTCCATGTGACTGCGAGGGTTTCCACTGGGCATCCAAGTTTTTTTCCAGATCCCAGAAATGTGTTGGTTTGTAGATTAATTGGCCCTGGTAAATTGACGCTAGTGTACAGGGAGTTGGTGTAAAAATGGGATAGCATAGAACTAGCATGGTCAGCATGGACTTGGTGGGCTGAAGGGCCTGTTTCCATGCAGTATTGTTTAATTCAATTCAATTCAAATCAATTTGATTCAATCATATTCAAGGAAGATGAGCAAAATTGAATATTGTTGAGTAAATTCTCCCTTTTTATTCAAATTTAGCTTATTTTTGTGTCTCGTTTATCATTCCACATATCCAAATTATGACTTCCCATTTTTATTCTAACTTTCTAATGTATTGTATACTTCTATTGACCAAAACATGATGGGCAAGATTCTGCAAAGTTATTACTCCACATAAAATCCAACAACTTTGAAAGTTTTTAACTGTACAGAAACTTTGTACGAAAAGCTTTTCACTGTACATCGGTCCACGTGACAATGAACTAAACTCAAACTTATGCATATGTATATGCAAACACAGGAATCTAATTGCTGCCAATGATTCACTATTAGACAATGGGTTGTACTCCGATGTTGAATTCCTTATGAAGTTCAGCATGGAGTGAGAAGGGGGATGCTTGGGCTTGACATATACTCCATTCTGAATGTTTTAACTGTCTAATAAACATTCAAAGCTTTATATTAATATCTAAGACTTTGAGCTCTATAAGGTCCGGTATCTTGTCAGCAGCGGCCTCTGCAGCCCATCCGCGTTTTTATTATTTTTTTGTCTATGTTTCTATGTAGTTTTTGTTATTTTTTGTTGGGGTGTGTGTGTGTGTGTGGGGGGGAGGGGGTAACTTTTAAATCTCTTCCTGCACGGGAGACCCGACCTTTTCTTGTCGGGTCTCCGTTGTCGTTGGGGCTGTAACGAGGAGCGGCCTCCAACAGGAGAAGACCGGGGACTCTGGTGCCGACGACTCACCTCACCGTCGCGGAGCTGGCGGAGTCCAGAGCGGGAGGAGCGGTGGTGGAGCGCTGCTGCTGCTGCGGCCCGACCTCCGGAGATTCGGAGGCTGCAACTGCGGGCCTGGCGGACGGCGGCACCGGGAGCCCGTGTGTCACTGGAGGGAGACCGCTTTTCAGGGCTCTCGCAACGGCGACTTCTGCCGCCCGAGTTGCGGGGTTGAAGAGCTCCTGGAGCGGGGCCTTACAGCACCGCCCCGCGCGGCTTGGAATGGCCGCGGGACTCCGCGAGCGCACGCCGGGGGCTCTAACACCAAGACGCGGTGTGCGACCTCGCATCACCCTGCGTGGCTTTAATGGCCGCGGGACAATCGCCATCGCCAGCCGGGGGCTTTGACTTTGACTCTGACATCGGTGGGGGGGGGAGAGTGCAGTGGAGAGATACGTTTTTTTGGCCTTCCATCACAACGATGTGATGGATGTTTATGTAAATTATGTTGTGTCTTGGGTCTATTTGTTTGTAATGTATGGCTGCAGAAACGGCATTTCATTTGGACCTCAAGGGGTCCAAATGACAAATAAATTGAATCTTGAATCTTGAATCTTGAATCTTGAGCAGTGGGCAGGGGCTATAGACCTGCGCGGGTAAACGCTCCCACCCCCATGAGTCTCGGGAAGATGGGGCTCCTGAGCCTGGGAAGGCAGTCCATCTAGGAGAGGGAAAACCCGGATTTAAAACCACCACTGCCTTGTGGCCATATCCAGTCATGGAAAAGGCTTCTGGAGTAAACCTCAAGGAAATCCGGAGTCGGAGCCCCTAAGGCAGTTTGTCGTTGTCTACAATCCCGCTCTGGCAGCTCCTGCGACGGCGCTGGTGACAAACTGTAACGGTTCCTGTGGATCGATCAACGACGTGGAGAGGGGGGACGTGCTGCATGGTCAACAGCCTGTCCTCCATATGACATCGATCGCCCAGGCTTGCATCCGACCACACATCACCTGCAAACTAGGATGCATCACCCATGGTCAGTCATGACTGAGGGGGGCCTACTACTAAGACTTTGACAGTTCTAACCAAGTTTGGAGCTGCAGCGGAAGAAAATTGTGTGATTTCGTGAACAGGATCATCCCACGAGATTTTCCTAATGATGTATCATCTATCAGCATAGAGATGTCACTGGCATTGTGCTGAACATCAGTAAAATTAGAAGTCTCGGTGATTCAATTCTATGCCAACACCCCAGTGAAATATCCTTGACTTTTACGAATATCTTGCAAATTCGTTTTTTTTCCGGAGCTGAATAACCCATTCTTTCAAATGACATGGCATTTCCATGGGGAAACGGGCCAGATTAAAAGCTCCTCTCCGGGAAACAGTCCAGTTAATTTTGTGTTTAAGAAAGAACTGCAGATGCTGGAAAAATCGAAGGTGGACAAAAATGCTGGAGAAACTCAGCGGGTGAAAACCCGCTGAGTTTCTCCAGCATTTTTGTCTACAGTTAATTTTGTGTAGGTTTAACCCTGTGACTCATTGTCCTATCCTCTTGAGTTTAGCAAAGTTTCAGAATTATCCTGAGTATTTTCTTAGCTATCATTTCCCCGAGATCACCGGAGTGGTTATTTTATTTGCCAATAAACTCAGTTTCCACCGATACTTGGAATTACTGAGTCCTCCATAAATGGGCTCTATTCTTGCGGTATTTTCCTGCCCTTCTCCTGGTGCTTCAGTGCCATACTTTAAGTTTTCGTTATATCTCTGGAGAAGAACATCATATCCAAAATCTGAAAGCAATTACCTTTCATGAAAAAGAGACCAGGCCTCATTTGTGCAGATAGGTCGGCACAGGGGAAATGTCAAACAGGCTTTTTGTTAGCGACACCGACAAATATAAGCGTGCAAAGCTATGTTTAAAAGTGATGCGCCAATATAGATTTCATGCTTAATTACAGATAAGTGGCTGTCAATCTTAATGAACGACACCTGGCAGTTTTTCCTGCTTGATCAGTAAACCCCGGCATTTGATCTGACAGGGATCCCATGTTGTCTCTGCTTCAAAGGCTGATAAATAGAGCGGTGTTTTGGGAATCCACTGCGAGGAAATTAAATTTGTAAGCAAAGAAAAAGATAGAAAGTTTAAATTGACACTGGCCTTTCAGCTCTGCATCTGATCCTTTTGATAGACCTGGAAAAGGGATCTTTAATTATCTATAACCTCAATAACTACCGCTGCCACTTCCTCTCTCACAATACTTCTTTTAGCTGTTGTTTTTTTTTTTAAGAGGGCTGGAGCTACACCAGTAATTAATATTGCCACGTTTAATTGGATTGGTACTTTGTGGCCCTGAACTAATTATCACAGCAATACATTCCCTGCAGAAATACACGCATGTTGCTGGTTTAATTCTCGGCTTCATGGTGGGTTGGACTGCAGTGCGGGCTTCTGACACCCACAAACCGGTGGATTCTCTCTTAGAAATTAGTCATTGGGCAGTCTGCGCTCCAGTCACACTTGTCCAGAACCAGGGGCCACACACAGTTTAAGAATAAGGGGTAAGCCATTTAGACCAGAGATGAGGAAACACTTTTTCACACAGAGAATTGTGAGTCTGTGAAGTTCTCTGCCTCAGAGGGCGGTGGAGACCAGTTCTCTGGATGCTTTCAAGATGGAGCTAGATAGGGCTCTTAAAGATAGCGGAGTCAGGGGATATGGGGAGTAGGCAGGGATGGGGTACTGATTGGGGATGATCACATTGACTGGCAGTGCTGGCTCGAAGGGCCGAATGGCCTACTCCTGCACCTATTGTCTGTTGTCTATTGTGTAGGCTTTGGGATAAGGCCATTTTTTTTCAGTGCTTCTATCCTGCTCATTCATCTAATTGGTCGATTTCTAGCAGACTGATTTAATTCTCTTTTAAACGCAGTCTATATTTCACCCAGTGATGTACGCTACAGTGCCTCAACTTTTTAATAGGCAACAGTGTTAAACACCATAACGTCTCCTTTGTTCACACAGTCACTAATATCACGATCAAGGAGATTGCCATGTACCTTTCCTGCTTTTTTAAAATTCCATTTCCATTTCCCAGATGTAATTAGCAATACTTCTTCCCCTACGTCTATGTTATGAAGATATAATTAATACTTTTGACAAAATCCATGGAAACTCAAAGCAGAGAACGGGCGATCTGGCTCACTGGGATGGAGAGTTGAAATTAATCTGTGAATAATAATCATAAGGGCAATCTTGCCTTTGCAATAGTGAAACGTCAGACAGATTGTAGTCAATGACTTCCTGTATTACCTCAAAAGACAATCGTTTTACATAAGTTAGAAATTAATATGCTCAATCCAACGCAACTGTTACAACTTAGGCGCACCTCTGATATGCACATAGGTCTGAAGAAGGGTCTCGACCCAAAGCGTCACCTATTCCTTCGCTCCATAGATGCTGCCTCACCCGCTGAGTTTCTCCAGGTAGACAAAAATGCTGGAGAAACTCAGCGGGTGCAGCAGCATCTGTGGAGCGAAGGAAATAGGCAACGTTTCGGGACGAAACCCTGAAGGAAATAGACAACGTTTCGGGCCGAAACCCGGAAGGGTTTCGTCCCGAAACGTTGCCTATTTCCTTCACTCCAGAGATGCTGCTGCACCCGCTGGGTTTCTCCAGCATTTTTTGTGTACCTTCGATTTTCTAGCATCTGCAGTTCCTTCTTAAACAAAGAGTTTCTCCAGCATTTTTAATCTACCTTCGATTTTCCAGCATCTGCAGTTCCTTCTTAAACAAAGAGTTTCTCAGGCATTTTTATCTACCTTCGATTTTTCCAGCATCTGCAGTTCCTTCTTAAACAAAGAGTACCCTGACCACCTGCTTCACGGTATGGTACAGCAGCTGCACTGCTGCGGACAGGAAGGCACTACAACGGGTGGTGAAAACCGCGCAGCACATCATCGGTGCCCCGCTCCCTGCCATGGATGCCCTCCACCGAAAACGGTGTCTGAGACAGGCTGGGAAGATCATCAAAGACCCCTCACACCCCAACCATGGACTGTTTGCCCTCCTCCCATCAGGGAGGCGGTACAGGAGCCTCAGGTCACGTACTAGTAGGATGAGGAACAGCTTCTACAACAATACAATCACATTGCTGAACTCGGAGTCCCGCCGATAGATTTCTCCGGTCCCTCCGTCCCCATTGTTTAATTATTCTGTATTTTTTGATGATTCTGTATCTTCTCTCTTTCTATTTTTTTTATTTCTTTATGCACAACTACTATGGACTGACGCAAAACTGCATTTCGTTGTACTCATACTTGTATTTGTGCGATGACATTAAAGTTGAATTGAACACCGCACATAGTACTTCATACTGATATATCTGTACATAAACATTTCCTTGCATTCTTGCTCCATTCTTAAGGTACATCCATTGGAGCTCTCTCCCCTCATATACTATTTACATTACTCCATCTCAAGCAAAAGACCAGCTAAGATGAAGACTTTGCCGTTACCTCGAATTTTATGGATGGGGTAATTCAAAGTTACCTGATTGCAGTAGCCAGACATTTCTTGTGTATAAGTAATTGGAGAAAACCTCAGTGTAATGTAGTTTTTAAGCCGTGCAGATATATTCAGAAGGCGGGCATAGTTTCATATCTCAAGGCGACACGAGGCAACAGAAGGGCCACTGGAAACTGGAGCAGTTTAGCGGGCCAAGCAGCGTCTCAGGACAGGCGGTTTTTTGGGTCGGGACCCTTCTTCAGATTGGTTATAGGGAAGGGGGAAGAAAGCTATAAGAGCGGAGGGGCAGAAAACAACCTGGTAGGTAATAGGCCGATACAAGTGAGGGGGGCTATTTGGTTGAACGAAGGCCAGAGATGTTAAGATAGAGGGGGTGAGAGAAAAGGGAAAAAATGGTTGTGAGTTGTGAAGCCAGAGGTCGGAAGGAATGTAGGTGGAGGGGAAGGGGAGAAATAGATGTGAGTCAGTTGGGGAGAGGGGAAAGAAGGGGTGGTGGGTTTATATGGGGGAAGAACATATAAGGGTTTATATGGGGGAAGAACAGAGACAGGGAAGCTTATGTATGTACCTAAAATTGCAGAATTCAGTTGGGTTGTAAGCTGAACATTGTATGAACATATGGTTGTATTTCAATAATGTGAGTGCTGCCTGATGCTTGAACTACCCAGGGATTTGTTTAAGACAATAAGATGCCATTAAACACAGTCTGAATGATTATACATCTTTCAATATATTTTCTTATGCTGCATTGCTCCACCAAAATCCATGATATTGTTGTATACAACCAGACGATGATCAATCCTTAGCACTCTCCTTTGCACGATGAGATAGTTTTAGTGAACTGAGAACTAGAATAATACAGCTTGCCAGGTAAAAACTTAGAAACATAGAAAGGAGGCCATTCGGCCCTTCGAGCCAGCACCGCCATCCATTGCGATCATGGCTGATCGTCCCCTATCAACAACCCGTGCCTGCCTTCTCCCCATATCTCCTGACTCCACTAGCCCCTAGAGCGCTATCTAACTCTCTCTTAAATCCATCCAGTGACTTGGCCTCCACTGCCCTCTGTGCAGGGAATTCCACAAATTCACAACTTTCTGGGTGAAAAAGTTTTTTCTCACCTCAGTCTTAAATGACCTCCCCTTTATTCTAAGACTGTGTGGCCTCTGGTTCTGGACTCGCCCAACATTGGGAACATTTTTCCTGCATCTAGCTTGTCCAGTCTTTTTATAATGTTATATGTTTCTATAAGATCCCCCCTCATCCTTCTAAACTCCAGAGAACTTACATCGTAGAAACAAGGAACTGCGGATGCTGTTTTACAAAAAAGGACGCAAAGCGCTGGGGCAACTCAGCAAGTCAGTCAGCATCTCTGGAGAACATGGAAAGGTGATGTTTCAGGTTGGGACCCTTTCAAGTCAAGTCAAAGACCATAATTCAAGTCAAAGACTTTTACAGAGAGTGCAAGCAATGAACTGAGAAGTTAAAGCAGCTTCTGAACAAACCAGCAAAATGGCTTCTTCCCCACTGACAGATTACAAATCTGCTATTTTCCACCCCAAGCCGATAAGCCTCAGGCATCAAAATACCAGGCTGGAATCTAGCCGGTTAAAAGATAAGAAGTTACAAGCCTGTGACTGCATAATATAAAATCCTGATATTGCTTAAAGGCAGAACTGTTGATTCTTTGATCTAATATTCAGAAAATATGCCCAAAGTTCTGCAGGGGAGCTAGAAGTCCTCACACTCACAAACTGCTGAAAACGAGGATGAGAGCTAAAACCCATTTAGCGTTAAGAAATCCAAAGCTGCCTTGGGAGAAATTGAAAATTTGTAATGGGGGCAGTTAGTGCTTGCTCAACAAACATGGGCTTGGTTGGGTGGTGAAGAAGCAAGTCTAATGAACTAGTCGTCAGGCATAATAAGAGATGGCCATATTTTGTATATTAATTATAAGCAACAAACCATTTCTATCAGTAACGGTGGCATTTGCATCACAATTTTACACACATTAATCAGTTATCTTTAATACCTTGGAGATAGATATGTCCCATAGTCTGAGATTGTTTAAGAAGGAACTGCAGATGCTAGAAAATCGAAGGTACACAAAAATGCTGGAGAAACTCTTTGTTTAAGAAGGAACTGCAGATGCTGGAAAATCGAAGGTACACAAAAAAGCTGGAGAAACCCAGCGGGTGCAGCAGCATCTCTGGAGTGAAGGAAATAGGCAACGTTTCGGGACGAAACCCTTCCGGGTTTCGGCCCGAAACGTTGTCCATTTCCTTCTTTGGGGTTTCGTCCCGAAACATTGCCTATTTCCTTCGCTCCACAGATGCTGCTGCACCCTGGGATTATTATTTCCTTACTTTCTTTCATTTATTTACATTCCAGAGTGTGGGAAAAAAAAATCTCCAAACGGTAAAGTGCTTTATAATGAAACTATAAGGCCAGGCTGCAAATAGATGCAATCTGTAACACTTTGGACCTGCTAAACACTTTCTATTTGTAAAACTGAAGTGCTCCTGATACCGCCAACAATTGTCAATGGGTTGGAGATGAAATTACACGAGGAACACTTCAGCAGTTGGCTTCATGCATCTGTGCACAATTGATTGACTAATGTTACGCATTCCCTGATGACAGCTTGACAAAATACGTCAAGCATAAAGATTAAAGATGGTTTGTAACCCAAATAAGTCACTAACAATGCATTGTCTGTGATGGAGGTGTGCTGCGGTTTGTGATAGGAAACTGATTAGAGCCTTGAATCAAATGTAAAATCCCCATGTTGCCAGATAGATGGAGAGATTGTAAAAGTTAGCACAGACTTGAAAAGGCACTTGTACTTTACCAACATTCAATTCTTTGAGGTGCTAAATAATATGGAGGGAGAAAGATAGAGACAAGAAAACACATGGGAGTTTACTAAAGAAGATGAAGGAGTGTTGGAGTCATGGAACCACGAATTAGAAATTGCTTAGAGCGGGATTGAGAGTTAAAGAACATTTTTCCAGAGTAGTGGGTCAGTTCCATTCACTGTACAATAACTTGGTGCAATTCTTATGAGAATGTTGTCAAAATTGTGCAAATGATACCAACACAGGAGGTAGAGTTCCTTTGTTTTGAAAACAAGATTAAGTTACTAAGTGATAATGATTAGGTGGAAAAATGGGCTAAAACTGGCAGACTACAATGTCCTCTTGTACAGCATATCCTCATTTACCAAAAAACAATAATTATACTCTAAATGGTATTCAGCTTAAAAGAACAAACGGATTTGTGAGGTGCAATTCAAAGAAAGTTATAGTCAGCATCATCAGTTGCTGGAGTTATAATTTAAAAAAGCTACGTTTAAGAAGGAACTGCCGATGCTGGAAAATCAAAGGTAGACAAAAATGCTGGAGAAACTCAGCGGGTGAGGCAGCATCTATGGAGCGAAGGAAATAGGCAATGTTTCGGGTCGAGACCCTTCATCAGACAAAAATGCTGGAGAAACTCAGCAGGTGAGGCAGCATCTATGGAGAGAAGGAATAGGTGGCGTTTCGGGTCGAGACCCTTCTGAAGCATGGAATCATTGAGTTGAATGTATTGTTTCCCATGTGTAAAATATGCACGCATACTTAATGGGGTTTTGTAAGATGAAGTTTCTTTGACAAATATAGATATGTGCCGTGTGCAAAGGATTTCAAGTTCAAGCACATGGGTGTTATCCACTTCTGAAAAGTTGTTCAACTGTTCCTTCTTCACTTTCAGACAGCAGATGTAAAAGAACAAGAAATATAACTGAGAAAGAACACCGTCCAAGCTTAAAACTGTACATACAAAGCAAATAGTGCATGATATGTAGTAACAATTAAAAGATGCACATACTATAGCAACATTTCCAGGATATTTAGACAGGTACATGTACATTGGTTTAGAGGGATACGAGCCAAATGTGGGCAGGTGGGACTAGAGTAGATGGGGCAACTTGGTTGGCAAGGACAAAATGGGTTGAAGGACTTTTTTTATGTAGTGTATCACTCTATGCAGAAATAAGTCAAACGTAAGGCCATCAAAAGTTGATGCATATTTTGTTTAATATTTTTCTTCAGCAATGGTGATGAAATAATGCATGATAGATAGAAATGATCTAGATATACTAGTTCATGGAATAATTTTCATCTTATTTATATGTAATTACCAAGAAACCCAGGCAGGCGTTTCCTTTGGTGTGAAAGAAATTAGGAAAATGGGATGGGGCACATATGAATGAAGATATATTTAGTTTTAGTTTAGTTTAGAAATGCAGCATGGAAACGGGCCCTTCGGCACACCGGGACCGCGACAAACAGCGATCCCCGTAGACTTACATTATCCTACACACACTACGGACAATGTGCAAATATACCAAGCCAATTAACTTACAAACTTGTGTTTAAGAGGGAACTGCAGATGCTGGAGAATCGAAGGTTACACAACAAAGCTGGAGAAACTCAGCGGGTGCAGCAGCATCTATGGAGCGAAGGAAATAGGCAACGTTTCGGGCCGAAACTGTACATACTTCTTATGCAGTCTGAAGAAGGGTTTCGGCCCGAAACGTTGCCTATTTCCTTCGCTCCATAGATGCTGCTGCACCCGCTGAGTTTCTCCAGCTTTGTTGTGTAACCTAACTTACAAACTTGTACATCTTTAGAGCGTGGGAAGAAACCGGAGATAGCCCCCGCAGGTCATGGGGAGAGCATACGAACTCGGTATAGACAACACCCATAGTCAGGATAGAACTCGAGACTCTTGTGCTGTAAGGCAGCAACTCCACCTCTGCGCCACCCGGTAATATATGTAACACATTTACACCCAATTTCATGGGTCTGACCAATTCATCAGCCAGTTAGATCCAATTTATAATCTTCTATGACCAGCAATTGTTGGCATTTGCATTGTACATTCAGTACTTGACTACATTTGACTTATCTGACTTTTTGTTCTGATTATTTCATTATAATTTAGCAGAGTTCATTTGCTTTGGTGTCAAACCTCCTTCCGAGAAATCATCGCAAATGGGTATCGGAGAGTTCGAGATCATCCATAAATATGCTTTCAAGAGAAATGAAAATTAAAACTGGAAATTGAAATTGTTGAATCAGATTTATAATAAAACTCAATGATAATGAGGCACAATTGCATTCTGATAGACAATTTTGGATTTTCAATATAGTCAAACACCTATTTGGTCTCCAAATCTGAGGAAGGACATTGGTGAGACCACACCTGGAGTATTGCGTACAGTTTTGGTCTCCTAATCTGAGGAAGGACATTCTTGCCATAGAGGGAGTACAGAGAAGGTTCACCAGACTGATTCCTGGGATGTCAGGACTTTCTTATGAAGAAAGACTGGATAGACTCGGATTGTACTCGCTAGAATTTAGGAGATTGAGGGGGGATCTTATAGAAACTTACAAAATTCTTAAGGGATTGGACAGGCTAGATGCAGGAAGACTGTTCCCGATGTCGGGGAAGTCCAGGACAAGGGGTCACAGCTTAAGGATAGAGGGGAAATCCTTTAGAACCGAGATGAGAAAAACATTTTTCACACAGAGAGTGGTGAATCTCTGGAACTCTCTGCCACAGGAGGTAGTTGAGGTTCATTGGCTATATTTAAGAGGGAGTTAGATGTGGCCCTTGTGGCTAAAGGGATCAGGGGGTATGGAGAGAAGGCAGGTACAGGATACTGAGTTGGATGATCAGCCATGATCATATTGAATGGCAGTGCAGGCTCGAAGAGCCTACTCCTGCACCTATTTTCTATGTTTCTATGTTTCTATGTATACTTTTGGAAGCCATCCCTTTATTATAACATACCAGGTGGAAAAACAAGGCAAGCTTACCAATTAATCTATTTAATATAATTATGTTGCTTATTTTTATGCCAAACTGTCACGCAGTTTGTAATGTCTAACATTATACAGTATTCACACAGATTGCCAGTTAACCATGACCAGTGACTGCTGTAAGATGAATGACATACATTCTTCCCTTGGTTTTGTAATTACAACACATTCATTCTTTACTTCAATTACTCGTTTTACTCTAGATTGTTTTTATGTGGTTCTTTACTGAAGCGGACAACTGATTATCTAAAATAAGCATGCTAGTCTTTTGCTTCTCTGAGCCTGGAGAGAAACAGTAAGACAATATGTAAATGGTACAGTGCTTAATGTAATTAACCATGAAGGAAAGAAAAACGTCTCAATTTAGGGTTGGAACATTTGCAAAATAATTTATGCAATTTACATCCAGTTTAGAAGAGCTAATAATGAAAGCAACATGCCACATTTTTTTCCTACCCTGCAAGTTTACTTAGTTTTGAGGTATGCAACATGTTTGAGTTCAATCCTTTGCAGTTACCGCTGCTGGATTCTAACCAGCTTCAAGCCAAATGAGGAAAATGAATAAAAAGAGCTGACTGCTTCTGCAGAACATGTCCATTCGCATATCCGCATGTGGTTTTTAAAAATACAATAATCAAAACCAGACATTCCAGTCTGGTTTCCAATTATCAAAGTTATCAAGAGACAATTTGGAAAATCATGCCTGCTTGTTCGAAACTGCATGGGTGGCCACCGTGCCAGAGTTAGGCTGGTTGATGATGAAGAGGGGGAGAGCATAAAAAGTAACCCAGGTGGCAGGAGTCAGGAATGGAAGAATGCTGACACACCTAGTCTAAAGGCCTTATTAAAAACTGCACAACCTTACAAGGAGTAATTGTTCAAGCTACTATTTTGGATATTTTGTGCCGGCAAAAACATTGAAATCGCTCACATTTGTAGACAATGTTCAATAATGCCACAACTATTAGACCAGATCAAAGTTCTTCTGTCTTGCCACGCCCAGTGATAAATGGTGGTGAAAATTTAAACAGCCAACAAGAGAAGGGAGATCTAAAAAAGGCAAACACCAACATGAAGGTAATAACAAGAATGAAGAATGAGGATATTGCCAGGACTCGAGGGACTGAGCTATCGGGAGAGGTTGAGCAGGCTGGGACTCAATTTCATGACCTGCAGGAAGATAAGGGGTGATCTTATAGAGGTGTATAAAATCATGAGAGGAATAGATCGGGTAGATGCACAGTCTCTAGCCCAGAGTAGGTGAATCGAGGACCAGAGGACATAGGTTTATGGTGAAGGGGAAAAGATTTAATAAGAATCTGAGGAATGACTTTTTCACACAAAGGGTGGTGGGTGTGTGGAATAAGCTGCCAGAGGAAGTAGTTGAGGCTGGGACTATACCAACGTTTAAGAAACAGTTAGATAGGTACAGCATCACAGCCAATCTTCAGCCAATTCAATTCATTCCAAGTCAGAACAAGAAACAACCATGTGCACTGGATTTGGACAGGCTCGATGACCTGACAATATCCCAGTTGTTCAAACCAAAATATCCACAACTGTATTCTATCACATGTCCTAGCTACAAAAAAGAACAAATTCAATATGACCACTGCTCACCTAACACTGCCTTATAGTGACATTTACGCACTGATAAAAGGGGCTGTCCCACTGCGGCGACCTAATCCGCAAGTTAAGAAGAGTGTCTTCGACCTTCAAGCTCGAGGGCACTCGCCTGGAAAACCTCGAGCTGGATCGACTGTCCGCGTTGAAACCGCGAGCTGGATCGACCGATCGCGCACACACACACACACACACACACATCGCCAAGGCGGGGGCTAGGGAAAGCGGGAGAGCGCTGTCTGAAATTCACACCCGCGATGAAGAGGAAGGTAAAAGACGGTACGGTAAGTCCTTTCGAGAGCGCGGATGGGGGGGGGGGGGGAGAGGGGAGGGGAGAGGAGGGGAGAGGGGAGGGGGGGAGAGAGAGAGAAGGGGGGAGAGAGAGAGGGGAGAGGAGGAGAGAAGGGGAGAGGAGGGGAAAGAAGGGGAGAGAAGGGGAGAGAAGGGGAGAGGAGACACTTTTAAGAAGTATAATAAAGTTTAGCGGCCATTTTATCTACCGGTCGGTTTTCCTTGGTCCTGAAAACACCAATGAGCCAATCAAAATGCCCGGTCAGCGAAAGAGATTGCCTACGGCTGCCCTCGACTGCCTGTAACTAAATAGCGGACCCCACTCCACTGCACTATGAGTTAAAAATAAATTTCATCAGTCTGAAGAAGGGTCTCGACCCGAAACGTCACCTATTCCTTCACTCCATAGATGCTGCCTCACCCGCTGAGTTTCTCCAGCCTTTTTGTCTACCTTCGATTTTTCAAGCATCTGCAGTTCCTTCTTAAACACTGATTATGGAGATCCATTTTAATCCTCTTCATGATATTTAGCTTGGAGTAAATATTAATATCAAAACTTAGTAGGCAAGTTTTATTTGAAAAATCATCATAAAGAATTGGTGTTGTGGCATTTGGTGACACATTGAATTACATGCTTGATTTGCATCTCCGTGCCCTGCGTTCAAATCCATTGGGTGAAAAATAATGTTTTGTTGTGAGCTATAAAATGGCAAGACGCAATGACACGGAACAATGTCTATCCCGTCTCTAGTGGGTCCCAGCACAAAACAGAGACTGATTCATCACTAACTGGCAATCTCACTCCACAAAGCAGTGATTTGACTGATGTGGGAGACAGGAAATAAATAATAGAGTGAAATCCCATTAAATTGGCATGCTTGGTGGAGCTGGTATGGCAGATTTTACGATCTATTGGATGTTATTGCAATTAATACTCCAACACACTTACATTTCAACTTTTTCTTCTAAATGTCACATAGTGGTATAACTGATTTTGCACCAGACTCAGTAAATTTACTCTGATGTGTATAAAGGAGGAAATAGACCTAGTGAGTTCTGGTGCATTTCAAGCAGCATGTGAAACAGATCAAGCCGAGTCTCAAGAGAATAAGGGAAAAGAGGCCCCTGAAACGTTAACGGTAGTGTGAATATTCGGGCACTAGTGTGTAAAGGGGAGTGTGGAAATCAGCATTTGGTGAGCTGGATGCGAAATAATCAGGGTTTCAAGGCAGAAAAAAAAGTGGTGGTGAAACTCAGCAAGCCAGGCAGCAATGTGGAGGACATGGACAGAGTGTTTCGGGTCAGGATTTCTCTAAGATTATTGGTTTTGTCGATTATTGTCACGTGTACCGAGATGCTTGTTATTTCCATGCTATCCAGTCATGAAGTAGACCTCCACCTCCAGTTTAAATTCCATTTGGAATATTTTGGAGGACCAAGAAACCAAGAACCAAGACAAGAAACATGTGTTTAAATTGAGATTGAGGATCAGCTTTAGGATGGAGCATAGAAAATATTACTCAGAAAAAGATGTCTGACAAGGGAGCACCTAAATGGATGTTTGAATATTCTGTGTCACTAATATCTTTAACGTTTATTTATTTTTTAGTTTAGAGATACAGCGTGGAAGCAGGCCCTTATGCCCACCGAGTCCACACCGACCAGCGATCCCCACACATTAACACTATCCTTGGTTTGAATACAAAATTAAGACCATGGAAGAGGATTCTCGGGGTAGACTGAAAAACAATAATGGGATAATTCGGAAAGTTAGGTTTAAAGTTTGTAGATAAAAAGCATAAAGGAAGACTGAAAGAGTAAGATTGATACAATTTGATGAAGTAATTTGCATGTTGCAAAATTCCACTGGACTATGGCATAGTGAGAATTCTTCAGAGGGCGAAATAAACCAAGAAATTACTCTTGCACAGTTTTTTGTAACTGGATCAAGGAACTTAGTGCTTAGAAAATCTACGTAGGGGACATAAAGTAAGTTTGGGTTGAAAAACAAATTGAAGTTCCAAGTGTGTAGGAAGGAATTGCTGGTACTGATTTACACCGAAGAAAGACACAAAATGCTGGAGTAAGTGTCTCAGCAGGACAGGCAGCATCTCTGGATAGAAGGAATGGGTGACGTTTCGGGTCGAGACCCTTCATTCAGACTAAAGAAGGGTCTCGACCTGAAACGTCACCCTTTCCTTCAAAACAGAGTTACTCCAACATTTTGTGTCTATCTTGAGTAATAGTTTTAAATCCTACTCTGAACAATGCTATTGATTTCTAAAACAAATCAACCATTATCGCCACATGAATAAAGCTCACCGTCCTCCCCACCCCTGCCAAATGTGACGCTTTGCTAATTTGGATCCTTTTCTGTAAATCTAAAAGGACAGTAAGCACATCGATACCACAGTTTGCCACACTTAATCACCTCAGAACCGATAACCAGTTAACCGGTGTTAACAGAGCTGTCAGTGGCAGCCACACATCCCTGACATCCACTGAAAATCTGGAGTTAATCAGACAAGAAAGGCAGTGCTTGATGAAAATTGGCCTGCATTAAAATCAGCTCTATTCATATTTAAACTGCGGTGCATAAATTGGAGCTGTTTTAGTGACCTTGTGTTTTTCTTGCTTCTTTTTGTAACCTGACTGAGATGATTTTTATGTCGCCAAGACCTTTCATCCTCTTTGCACACTAAAAACGTATTCTTATTTCAAGATATTAAACACATGAGCTGCTTCAGTGCAGTGATAATCCTTGGCCCTCAGTGTTTTTTCTTCCCTTTCCTTCTCAATCTTATCATTTTGAACATCAGTTCATGTGCAGAATCTATCTCCTTCAACATCATCAGTTTACTGATGCTTTTAGGATACTGATCAAAGTGTTCAGTTTTGTTCCTAGAATATTTTCCACTTTTATCTAACATTTCCAGCATATGTTTATTTCGTGATCACACGCACACACCTTTTAGAACATGTAGGCTTCACAGGCTTATAGACAAGGGTTAAATTCTAAAATCTGCTCCTTTCAAATCCAAGAAACTGAGATAATGACCCTGTTCATCTGAATTTCAATGTTCACTTAATCTAAGCGCTATGTGAGAGTGGATGGTGTTATTATAGACTGAAAAGCCTCCCAAAGGAGGTGGCTGCTAAGATCTTCTCAATACTGTCATATGCTGAGCAGCTTAGTATTTGAATGAGGCCCCAGATGGCATTTTAAATAGATACCAGCAGGAGAATACTTTCCAGTGGGGAAGGGATTTCACTGATGATGTAGCTATATTGCATTTCACTATTTCGTTAGGGTCTTTAGATAGATGGCTCTGCCCAGACTTTGAGAGTGATAGGCCATTTGTCTGCAACGAGATATTGACAGGTTGAGGGAGTGGGGATGAGGGGGGGGGGGGGGGGTGCATCAACTTAACGGTAGATGAAAATAACGTTACATTGCAGTGTTTAAATGGAATGAAAAAGAAGTTGAATGAAGGCAAGTACCATTGGCTTGTCTTGAATTCACTCAGACTGATCCAAGTATCAATTTCCCAAGGCCTTCAATTAAATATGGTCAAAAAAGAGTAGGTCATATAGGAAACAAATGAAAAAATATACAAATTAAAATACTGATATTTACAGGCGATCAAATCTATGAATCTTTTTAGTAGTTTCGTTTAGAGATACATCACGGAAAGAGGCCCTTCTGCCCACCGAGTCGGCACTGACCAGAGATCACCCTGTACACTAGCACTGTCCTACACACTAGAGACAATTTACAATTTTTACCGAAGCCAAATTAATCTGCAAGCTTCTACGTCTTTGGAATGAGGGAGGATACCGGAGCACTGGGGTCACAGACCACAGACCACACGGTCACAGGGAAAACGTACAAACTGCGTACAGGCAGCACCCATAGTCAGGCTCAAACCCGGGTATCTGGCGCTGTAAGGCAGCATCTCTACCACTGTGCCACCGTGCCGCCCCTTTGGTAAAGTGAAGCAATCCAATAACCGACCTGGCTTTCATTGGAATTGATGTGCGGTGCTATGAGTTGTGAGAATCATCTTCATTTCTGTGATTCCTACATAATCAACTCTTACTGAAGCTCACTGGATGGCTCGACCTAGGAATCTCAGGGCTATTTTGGGAACAATGGTCTAATTCTGCACAAGGAACTGACAGGTACGAGTGTGCGTTGACTTGCAAAAGGTACTTCACTGCGTGTGTGATAAAGGGACAATGAATCACTAGTGACACCGGTCTCAACACAGCACCGAAAAGTTCCATTTGGCCGGCATTTAAAGCAAAGGTGAAATAAAAGACAAACAAGGTTGAAAATAATCAGGAAGTCAAGCAAACATTTGTAGAGGAAGGAACACTTGTAAGTCATTGAATTCACATGGATGGGACTGGTTTAGAGGGATATGGACCAAACGGCGGCAAGTGGGATTAGTGTAGATGGGGTGTGTTGGTCGGTGTGGGCAAGTTGGGCTGAAGCGCCTGTTTCCACACTGTATCACTCTATGACTATGAACTAAAATATAAATTATGTTACCTTCCACAATCAGTCTGTCTGATGAGTTTTTCAGCATTTTCTGCTTAGCTGAACCTGCACTAATATGCCCGAACAATACAGTCATTTGACTAAAGGTAGACAAAAATGCTGGAGAAACTCAGCGGATGAGGCAGCATCCACGGAGCGAAAGAATAGGTGACGTTTCGGGTCGAGACCCTTCTTCAATCTGAAGAAGGATCTCGACCGGAAACGTCACCTATTCCTTCGCTCCATAGATGCTGCCTCACCCACAGAGTTTCTCCAGCATTTTTGTCTACCTTCGATTTTTCCAGCATCTGCAGTTCTTTCCTAAACATTTAACTACGTTGCATTATTTTGCCCGAGCAATACAGTCATTTAACCAAGTATGATGTTTGGCACGAAAGCAATTTTTTACAAGAGGTGAGAATACCACAAAGTCAAAAATAATCAATAAAACAATGCATCTTATTGAAAAGTTAAAATCCAATCCAGCACCTGAAGTAATAAGATTGCATCTACACACTTTGACCTCATTATTTATTAGTCACAGGAGACCATCATCTCCTCTCTACATTTCCCTGTACTCCTGAAACCTATTCTCAAACCCAGTGGTCCCCAACCTTTTTTAGCTCATGGGATCTTTTAATTTTTCTGTGGCCCCCCCTGACATTATTCGCGGTAAAAAAGTACTTCAATATTATAATACCTTCCATAAAAATATCAGTCTATTCATTGCACATATATTCTCTTTTATTCTATTCCACAAACATCAAAAATATTTCAACTACATAGATTTAAATTTATTAGAACTGGAATTTAGGAGGCAACAGGGTGGTAGTTCCGTGGCCCCCTTCATTGAACCTGTGGCCCCCTAAATCCCAAAAATTTTCTGTGGCTCCCCTGAAATTTGCCATGTGACCACAGGTTGGGGATCACTGCTCTAACCCATCCCCATCAGATCTACTTTCCCATTTATCCACTCCAAGAGCAATGTTCAGGTGTAAATGAATGTAGCAACTTGATTTTTGTGAGTGTGAGGAAACACAGAAAACAAGCGATGTCTGCACAGAGCTCCCTTGTGAGATAGCAGTGATAACTCTCAAGAAACGGTGCTAACAAAAGCTTGTATTCGTCATTTTAAATCAAATGGATTCACAATAAACGAGGAGACATAGTTGACTGATCATGACAAGATCAAGATCGAGATCAGGGAGGGAAGCCACGTTTGCTAAAGAAAGTGGACATCTCGCGTGTCTTAGAAACATAGACAAAGACTCCTCACACCCTTGTAACGGACTGTTCGAACTACTCCGGCAGACGTTACAAGGCCTTCTACGCCCGAACCTCCAGACTCAGAAACAGCTTTATTCCCAGAGCTATAGCGGCTCTGAACCGGCCCTGCTGAGTGTCCCCCATCCCCCCTGGACTGTCTCCCACGGATGGTCACTTTGCACAGTTTATTTATTTATTTTTTTTTTACATCGGTTGGAAGCTGCATACTAAATCTCGTTGCACTGATGTGCAATGACAATAAAATATATTATTATTATTATTATTAGAAACATAGAAAATAGGTGCAGGAGTAGGCCATATGGCCCTTCGAGCCTGCACCGCCATTCAATATCAGATTCAGATTCAGATTCAATTTTAATTGTCATTGTCAGTGTACAGTACAGAGACAACGAAATGCATTTAGCATCTCCCTGGAAGAGCGACATAGCAAACGATTTGAATAAATAATAATAAGTGTCCGGGGGGGGGTGGTGATTGGCGTCACCGAGGACGTTGTTGTAGGGCCGCCGATGGGAAGCCTGTTCCTCGACCTGCTGGTTCGGCTGAGACCTGTAGCGCCTCCCGGATTATAGGAGGTTAGTCCATGGTTGGGGTATCCTTGGCGTGCTATAGAAAATAGGTGGAGGGTAGGCTAGGAACCCCTTCGTTGAGCAATTTTGCACCGCCATTCAATATGATGCCTTCCGGTCGAGAGCATGGCAGTTGCCATACCATCTGTGATGGTAAGGATGCTCTCGATGGTGGAGGTTAGAGTTCACCAGGACTGAGGAGACAGAGAGTCGGAGAAGAACTGTGAGCCTTCTTGACCAGAGTTGAGGTATTGTGGGTCCAAGAGAGGTCATCGGAGATGTTGACTCCCAGGAACCTGAAGCTAGAAACACGTTCCACCTTCGTTATAATCATGTCTTAACATGGAAAGCCTCATCTTGGGAGAAGATCTGGTGGAGGTTGAGAAACTGAGAGTCGGAGATAACGTCTTTACCAGAGGCAGCAGGGTAGTAGGAGGTACAATGCAGATATTTGTCTGAATCGGTAGGTTTGTAATAGACGTCAAGTTAGATAGTCTGTCCCATGTGATGGAGACAGAGTCATCCGGAAAGGGGAGAGAAGTGTCAGAGATATTCCAAGTGAAAATTCCAATTCCAAAGTAACATATAAAAACCATAGAGTGCCTGGCTTGATATCACTCTGCCGTTCAGTAAGCGTATGGCTGAACAATATCAACAATCCACTTACCTCCATGTCCATAACCCTTATTCCCTTGGTGCACAAAAATTCATTGAAAACTTTGAATATAATTATCTAAGGATGAGAATTCCAAAGAATTACAAACCTCTGACTAAAGGGCCTGTCCCACATAGGCGACATTTTAGGCGCCTGCCGGCGACTACGACCGGAATTCACCGACGTTATCACCGGTGACAACCTACGCCATCCTGGCGACAACCTACACCAGCACCTACATCAGGGGAAGACAAGCTACAACAAACAAGCCCACCGTCGCCGACTGTCGCTGAAAAGTTTTGAACATTTCAAAACCCAACGGAAAAGCGCTTTGACTCGTTGGGCGACTGAGGAGACGACTCACGACCATACAGGTGACATCCCGGCGATCGTGTGGCGATAGCTAGTCGCCTAAAAAATCGCCTAAGTGGGACAGGCCCTGAAATAAATTCTTCTTGACCTCAGCCCGAATATTTAACTATATTTAAGAGGGAGTTAGATGTGGCCTTTGTGGCTAAGGGGATCAGGGGGTATGGAGAGAAGGCAGGTACGGGATACTGAGTTGGGTGATCAGCCATGATCATATTGAATGGCGGTGCAGGCTCGAAGGGCCGAATGGCCTACTCCTGCACCTAATTTCTATGTTTCTATGTTTCTATGAATAGACACTCCCCTTATCTTCTTCAACATATAGATCCCATCATAAATAGCATTTATCCTGGGAACATCCTGAGGTAACTCACCAAAGATATAAAGGTATAGACTTTCCTTACAGCAGGATAGTGAAACTTATTCCTATTTATTGTTTCAATGCAAGATTCACCAGAAGCAGGTTCACAGCATCTACCCTGTCAAAAAAGATCAGTTATCATTCTTCTCAACTCCATAGAAAATGAGCCATTCCTACAAAACAGTGCTCTCATCCAATGCACCACGGCTATTATGGAATGTATCATCATCATTATCAAAGTTGTTTAGAACAAAAAAAAACATTATAGTGTACTCTCAATGTTCATTGTTAAAATACCTATTAAAATGGCTCAATTACATGCCATCCTCCAACCCATTGTGAACTAATTAATCCAAATGAACTATTCAATTTGATACAAGCTTTTAACTCATTTTTTAATGTAGTCATTATTTCACAGACCAATCCAAACATCGGCATTAGATTCAAGTGTGTTATCCACTTTTGAGGATCCTTGGTTCAATACATCATAGAACAATGCAGCACAAGAACAGGCTATGACAGTCGCCGGCAGTTGCCAAAAACATCGTCAAGTGGGACAGGCCCGTTATATTCTATCTTCTGACTCACACCGTGATCACTATTATTGACAAGAGCCCAAACACCTGGAACAACTCACTGCATATCAAATCATATGCATGGACTTTGCGGATGCAAAATAGACAATAGACAATAGGTGCAGGAGTAGGCCAATCGGCCCTTCGAGCCAGCACTGCCATTCAATGCGATCATGGCTGATCATCCACAATCAGCACCCCGTTCCTGCCTTCTCCCCATATCCCCAGACTCTGTGGAATTCTCTGCCACAGAAAGTAGTTGAGACCAGTTCATTGGTTATATTTAAGAGGGAGTTAGATGTGGCCCTTGTGGCTAAAGGGATCAGGGGGTATGGAGAAAACAGGATACTGAGTTGGATGATCAGCCATGATCATATTGAATGGCGGTGCAGGCTCGAAGGGCCGAATGGCCTACTCCTGCACCTATTTTCTATGTTTCTATGTTTCTATGACTCCGCTATCTTTAAGAGCCCTATCTAGCTCTCTCTTGAAAGTATCCAGAGAACCGGCCTCCACCGCCCTCTGAGGCAGAGAATTCCACAACTCAATGGCAAGACGATTAGCTCTGTTTTACTTTAAAATGTTTGCCTTTAAACATAAAACTTCTGTTGGGAATTCTACAGTTTGATGAATTGTCACAAATCTGATAAACATTACTGGTAAATTTGTTCACAAATGTCATTAATTGGAAATGTTGGATTTTTGTGACTCTGCATTACATTTCATTACCCATGCAAGCGCTCCCCATTAAAGAATTATGAAGTCACTTTGTTTTCTCAATTACACACTTCATAGTTATCAAAAAGTTAATGTTTATCGGAGAACATTTTACTTAACCCATGGAGAGTAAGATATCCGTAGCAAGTTGCAAACCAATTATCTGTTCCATATTATAATATCTCCATAGAAACATAGAAAACATAGAAAATAGGTGCAGGAGGGCCATTCGGCCCTGCACCGCCATTCAATATGATCATGGCTGATCATCAACTCAGTATCCTGTACCTGCCTTCTCCCCATACCCCTTGATCCATTTAGCCACAAGGGCCACATCTAACTCCCTCTTAAATATAGCCAATGAACTGGCCTCAACTACCTTCTGTGGCAGAGAATTCCACAGATTCACCACTCTGTGTGAAAAATGTTTTTCTCATCTCGGTCCTAAAAGACTTCGTCCTTATCCTTAAACTGTGACCCCTTGTTCTGGACTTCCCCAACATCGGGAACAATCTTCCTGCATCTAGCCTGTTCAACCCCTTAAGAATGTTGTATGTTTCTATAAGATCCCCCCTAAATCTTCTAAATTCTAGCGAGTACAAGCCAAGTCTATCCAGTCTTTCTTCATATGGAAGTCCTGCCATCCCAGGAATCAGTCTGGTGAAAATTCTCTGTACTCCCTCTATGGCATGTTATAATGTTGTAGTTTCCTGGATATGGTAATTGAAGGTATGTTATATACTACATTTTGCACATGCATTTGAACACCATTATCTCAGAGGGAAGACACAAGAAATTGCAGATATGATCTGAAACACAAAGTGCTGGAGTAACTCAGCAGGTCAGGCAACAGCTGCGGAGGGAATGGATAGGCAACGTTTCAAGTCGGGACCCTTCTCCAGACGAGTGATGTCAGCTTTGTAGATTCCTCTACTGGAAATCAATGTCAGAAATGGGAATACTGAAAACATCTTTCTCTGGAAAGACTCAAATAATGTCTTTTTATTTTATCACCTAGTCTGAGCAGGGACTCACATGTGAACTCTCCAGAAAGACAATTCAACAAAACGCAAGCAACAATATCAGAGGAATTGTGTAGGAAGGAACTGCAGATGTTGGTTTAAACCGAAGACAGACATAAAAAGCTGGAGTAACTCAGCGGGTCAGAGAGCATCTCTGGAGAAAAGGTTAATTCCAGGGATGGCGGGACTGTCATATGCTGAGAGAATGGAACGGCTGGGCTTGTGCACTCTGGAGTTTAGAAGCATGAGAGGGGATCTTATTGAAACATATAAGATTGTTAAGGGTTTGGACATGCTAGAGGCAGGAAACATGTTCCCAATGTTGGGGGAGTCCAGAACCAGGGGCCACAGTTTAAGAATAAAGTGTAAGCCATTTAGAACTGAGACGAGGAAACACTTTTTCTCACAGAGAGTTGTGAGTCTGTGGAATTCTCTGCCTCAGAGGGCGGTGGAGGTCGGTTCTCTGGATGCTTTCAAGAGAGAGCTAGATAGGGCTCTTAAAGATAGTGGAGTCAGGGGATATAGGGAGAAGGTAGGAACGGGGTACTGATTGGGGATGATCAGCCATGATCACATTGAATGGCGGTGCTGGCTCGAAAGGCCGAATAACCTACTCCTGCATCTATTGTCTATTGGAATAGGTGACATTTTGGATCGAGAGCCTTCGTCAGAGGTCCTGATTATCTAAACAATTTTATACCTATCCCAGTTCTCCTCTTAAGGAATGGTATAGGCTGAAAATATTGTAAAATTAGTCTATGCATCAAATCCAATGGCATATGGATAAGTAACTGAATTCTTATCCAGCCTGAACTATTGATCCAGAGAGATATGATTTTCAATCCTCCCATGGCAGCTGAGGATTTAAAATGAAAGATTAAACAGATTAGATCTGAAATAACTGAAGCTAATCTTAGCAATAGTAATAATGATTAAACTGCAAGAATGTTGTAGAAGCTCATTAGCTTTACTACTGTCCTTCAAGCAACAGAATCTGCCATCCATATCAAGTCTAACTTGCGTGCAATTCTATACTCGTTGTTGTTGACTCATACCGCACTACAGAATGGCCCAGCAAGCTGCAAGGTGCAGAGAGCAATTGAAGATGAACAATAAATCATAAGATCATAAGTGATAGGAGTAGAATTAGGCCATTCGGCCCATCAAGTCTACTCCGCCATTCAGTCACAGCTGATCTATCCTAACCCCATTCCCCTGCCTTCTCCCCATAACCTCTGACACCCATACTAGTGAAGAATCTATCTATCTCTGCCTTAAATAAATCCACTAACTTGGCATCCACAGTCTTCTGTGACAAAGAATTCCACAGATTCACCACCCTCTGACTAAAGAAATTCCTCCTCATCTCCTTCCTAAAACGTCCTTTAATTCTGAGGCTGTGACCTCTGGTCCTAGACTCCCCCACTATTGGAAACATCCTCTGCATATCCACTCTATCCAAGCCTTTCACTTTTCTGTACGTTTCAATGAGGGCGCCCCCTCATCCTTCTAAACTCCCGCAAATATAGGCCCAGTGACGTCAAACACTCATCATATGTTAACCTTCTCATTCCTGGGATCATTCTTGTAAACCTCCACTGGACCCTCTCCAGAGCCAGCACATCCTTCCTCAGATATGGTGCCCAAAATTGCTCACAATGTTCCTAATGCTGCCTGACCAGCGCCTTCCAGAGCCTCAGCATTACATTCCTTATTTTGTATACAAGCCCTTTCGAAATAAATGCTAGCATTGCTTTTGCTTTCTTTACGACTGATTCAACTTGCAGATTAACTTTTTGGGAATCCTGCGCCAGCACTCCCAAGTCCCTTTTTGCACCTCCGATTTCTGGATTCTCTCCCCATTTAAAAAATAATCTGCACCTTTATCCCTGCTGCCAAAATGCATGACTCCACACTTTGCTTCGCTATATTCCATCTGCCACTTCTCTGCCCAGTCTCCCAACGTATCCAAGTCCTTCTGCAGAGTTCCTGCTTTCTCTATGCTACCTGTCCCTCCACCTAGTTTCGTATCATCTGCAAACTTGGCAACAAAGTCTTCAATCCCCTCGTCCATGTCATTGATATATAATGTGAAGAGCATCCATACCAAGTAGAGAAATTAATATCATGCAAATTAGGTATAAGTGAGGGGGGGGGGGGGGCAAAGGGGGGGGGGGGGGGCAAAAGGGGGGGGGGGGGGAGATGCTGCCCTACAAGCCAACACTTAAAACAATTAAACCAACGAAAATGTTCAAACACGTATAATGTGCAGAAGATGATATTTTATTCTATATTAGTCTGTGAGCACTCAGCTAATGGCTTTTCTCGAAGGATTTTTTTTGAGTAATGATGAATGATTGCTGGTCTTCATGACTCAAAGCCCAAACAATTACCGCAAATAGAAGGGTTCTCATTGAGTACTTTTTTTCATAAAAGGCTCTCAAATGTAATGCTATGAGAAAGACTCAAATTCAGGTTACGATTACTTAGAGGTTGCTGTAGCATTTAACTAAGAAAAGCTCTTCTCGTAGGCTCTCAGGCCCCCTTCGGTCATGGCTGACCATGGGTGTCTCCAGGGTGCTATTCCCTATATGGAGGACCCCTGTGTGTGACTTTATTTAACGTGGAGACACTGCTGCACAGACAGCCACCCCACGGTCCTTCTGCTGAGTCCCTGCTTTCTCTATGCAACCTGCACCTTCACCTAGTTTCGTATCATCTGCAAACTTGGCAACAAAGTCTTCAATCCCCTCCGCTCGGTCCGCAAGAAACTACCTGACGTCCCGGTGGCTCAGCACTTCAACTCCCCCTCCCATTCCCCGTCCAACCTCTCTGTCCTGGGTCTCCTCCATGGCCAGAGCGAGCAACACCGGAAATTGGAGGAACAGCACCTCATATTCCGCTTGGGGAGTCTGCATCCTGTGGGCATGAACATTGAATTCTCCCAATTTTGTTAGCCCTTGCTGTCTCCTCCCTTTCCTCAGCCCTCAGGCTGTCTCCCCCCATCCCTCAGCCCTCGGGCTCCTCCTCCTCCTTTTTCCTTCCTTCTCCCCGCCACCCCCTATCAGTCTGAAGAAGGGTTTTGGCCCAAAATGTTGCCTATTTCCTTCGCTCCATAGATGCTGCTGCACCCGCTTAGTTTCTCCAGCATTTTTGTGTACCCCACGGTCCTTGACAGATCTGGGTTGGGATCCAGTAGCACGGAGTCCAAGACGACCAGAGACACTTTTCTGCTGCAGCCTTCATCCGCCTTCTTAGCCTTTGTGACTCTCCACTAAGGTCAGCCATCATCGTCCGCCTGTTCCATCGTTGAGGTCTTGGTTGGATTGTTCTTTGTCAGAGACCTCCCCCTCGACCTTACCGATATGGGTGGCCCTACCAGGAGCATAGCTCCGGACGGCATCACACTCAGGATCTCAGGACCACGCAAGCTTCACCACCACGACAAGGTGACAATCCACGGAGAGGAAGAATAGCAGATAATGCCAAACTCAGCAATCATTATCCATCATCTGTACTTCTTTTTACGTTCAATTAGACAGCCTTTGTGTTTACTCCATCTCCTGTCAGTATTTCAACAACACCAGCAAAGTTGCATTTGAATCCCACCTCTCATTGTCTCAGAGAGGTATAAAGAGCCATTGTGTACAACCCTAGAATTTGCAACAGTTTGGCCACTATTGCACAGTTTGAATGAGATGCACTCGAATCGATTAATCCCATTATTAGTCGTGCAGTTATTTGTCACGCAAGTGATATTTAATCAGAGATGAATAAGGAATTGTGTCACCACAATATCTCTTACAAAATCGAAAGTAAATGAGAAATTATAGACTACCATGGAGAAACTGATGGGATATTCTGTTTTTTAACATATACATTTTTTTTAACTGCTAGGAAAACAAGTTCCCATGGAAACATAATTAAGCATAATTATAAAGAAATATGCAAAGTAACTTTCTGTGTTTGAGGGTTGAAAAGCAGCAAAGTACTTGTTTCCACCTAAACACTTTTCTTCCACTATCCTATTATAATTATTGCACAATTCCAACAAGGGAATTAACTTGCATTTCAAAACTGCACTGATGAATGGACTCTAATAGTTCATAAGGTCATAAGTGATAGGAGCAGGATTAGGCCATTCGGCCCATCTCGCTGCTCTGCCATTCAATCATGCTGATCTATCTCTCCCTCCTAACCCCACTCTCCTGCCTTCTCCCCATAACCCCTAACACCTGTACTAATCAAGAATCTATCTATCTAACAGTGGGAGTGAAATTCACCGTCATCTTTGTGGATGTTATTCAATCAACATTAAAGGATAGATAAGAGGGAATAAAATAACTGAAAATCATCACTTGTGTACTATTTTAGAATTGTATCTTGTAGAGGCACAAACGTAGTGAATAAATGATTTCTTTATTCAGGCAGTGTAGGTAAGATATACATGCACGTTTCACACTCTAACATAATAGTCATTGTTGCTGCTGAGAGGCTGTTGCCTCGTGGGCTCGAGCTGAGCTCCGGCTGAGGTGGCAGGACACTCTCGTGAAGAGAGAGGAAGAGAGAGAGAGCGGGAGAGGGAAGGTCAGTTCTCATATACCAGGGCACACCCCTACACCCCGTGACTCCTTCCCGCCGTTGCCCAATCACGTGACCCTACCCCCGACAGCCGAGGGTTCGCATGACAAGAGTTGCCAAACCACTAGGTGCCGCCACAATCTTCTCACATCATGGCCTAGGCTATTCTATAGTGACATTGGAAAGTCTTCACCAAATCAAAATTAAATTGAGAACCAAGGCAAAATGTGGTGCATCACAACTAGAAATCTCCAGGTGAGAAGAGGGTTCATGGATGTTCTCAAAGTTTCCTCGATGAACTGAAATATCTCAACTGATTTGTAGAAATCGCTGGCCCGCTTCAACGTGGAGAGTGGAAGTTGGGATGGCATTTAGATATCTTTGAGAGCACACAAAAGTCTAACATGGTGAAGGGAGTGCACCATCTCCAAACTCTTGCTCCACCTATGCCCCACATTTGGTTCCCATATTAAGGTCATCAGTCATCTCAAAACTAGAAAGCTACCATGGAAATCTGTTATGCTCGAGGCTGAGAGACTGTGTGGAAGGAAGGAAGAAGTGGTAGCGTCTAGACGATTGTGTTGTCACTTTAATTCTGCTACAGCAGAACATTGCCACCGTTTTTAACAAATGGATGTAGTACATCACAAACAATGAAGCATTATTCGGCAAGAATAATATCTATTGCACGGCAGCCTAGATTCCCAAGAGAACAGATGTATTAACCTGCACCTCCAGCATATCACTGCTAAAATGACACCCTCAGCATTCTCGTCTTGAGTTAGAAGCAGCAGACTTGGGTCACATTCCACAAACTGGAGCATAAAACCTTTGAGGGTCGATACAATGCTGGATGAGATATTAAGCCGGGGCATATTGTAAAAGTTCCCATTATGAAAGTTTTAAATGAACTAAAAATATTTGCCTTCAGTCCCTGTCCCACTTAGGCGATTTTTTTCTGCGGCTGCAGGCGATTAGGCTGTCGGCACATGGTCGTGGGGTGACGCCTGTATGGTCGTGAGTAGTCTCTCCTCAAGAGTTGTAGCGTTTTACTGGTCGCCGCTGGATTTTGAAATGTTCCAAACTTTTCGGCAACTGTGGGCTTGACGTAGCTTGCGTTCTCCTGTTGTAGTTGCTGTCACCGGTTGTTGCCAGGATGATGCAGGTTGTCGCCGGGCGTCGTTGGTTGTTGCCGGATGCTGACTTTGGTGAATTCCATTGGCGACTACCTATGTCAACCTACGTCAACCAGCGACAGGTATCGGCGACTGAATTGTCTTCAGTTGTCGCAGACAGGGTCGTTACTTGTCGTAGCTTGTCGCTGATGGACGTAGGTCGACTTCGGTTGTCGCCTGTGTGGTCGTAGGTTGTCGAAGGTGGACGTCCTAACGGGTCGCCGGTTGTCGGTAGCTTGCCGTAGCTTGACGTCGACTAGGTGGTAGGTTGTCGTGGGGGGGGTCCAGTCGCTGCTTTTTCGGCGACCCACTACGACTGTGACAGTCGCCGAAAAATTCGCCTAAGTGGGACAGGCCCTTTTGAGTCTAGTCCAACATTTATTGCTCAATCAACATCATGAAACAAACAGATGATCAATACATTTCACTGGTACACAAAAATGCTGGAGAAACTCAGCGGGTGAAGCAGCATCTATGGAGCAAAGGAAATAGGCAACGTTTCAAGTTGAGACCCTTCTTCAGACAAAGATGCTGGAGAAACTCAGCGGGTGAGGCAGCATCTATGGAGCGAAGGAAATAGGCAACGTTTCGGGTCGAGACCCTTCTGAAGAAGGGGGGTCTCGTCCCTGAAACGTCGCCTATTTCCTTCGCTCCATAGATGCTGCTTCACCCGCTGAGTTTCTCCAGCATTTTTGTCTACCAGCGAAATGTATTGATCATCTGTTTGTTTCATGATGTTGCTTCAATTTTTCCAGCATCTGCAGTTCCTTCTTAAACATGACATTTCGCTGCCGTGTTTCATTCTAAAGAGGCTACAGTTCAGAAGTACTTCATTACTGTAAAGTATTTGTCGTGTCTTTAGATTGTGAAAGGCACAGATGAATACGGCTGTTTCTTTTGCAGATTCAGCTGCGTGGCAGGAGAGCGGTCATTAAGAAAACTCACTGGCACGTGCTTGGAGAGGTTGGCATTAAAGACCACATTCCCAGGCTCATAAAAGGCTGCACAGCGCTACACCTGGGGCTCATCTCTCAAGATTTATGCTAAAGTTTCCACCTTCTCAGTCGATCACCTCAGGGACCGCAGCAGAGATTTTGGCAGAGAATGAATAATATTTACACAAAAATATGTTGCCGTTTTTCTATTAAAAATCATCTAACATGCAATAGCTGCCCCAGAACCAGTAGGTAATCTCTGGGAACTTTCAAGAAAGGAACAGACATAATTCTTGCGCTGTTGAACAGCATGCATGATGGAGACAGCATGATATAGGTGAAAAGGTGAAAAGAAGATAACAGTCATGATGTTGGTTGAGCAATAAATGTCGGGCTAGACTCTAAAGGGCCTGTCCCATAGGCGACCGTCACTGCCGTAGCAGATCCGAACATGAGGCACGTGACACTTTGTAACTGGTACTTAATACAGAGCTCATCTTTATTTTCCAACAAGAATTAGGTAAATATACTATAGTGTATTTCAATATATGCTCTCCCCTTTCCCAACCGTATCGTTCCACATTAAGCTGAAGAACAGAGATCTAAAAGCCAGAATACCAGCAAATTACAGTGGGAGAAAAGCTCAGAAGATACGTCGAGGTAATTAAATCACATCAAGCTTAAATGACATTTTGAATGCCTGATGATTGCAGAAAGTTAAGTGATTCCACATATTTTATAAAACATGATAACTGCTTTTTTCAATTAGTTCACCAGGTGACCACACCACAGCTGTGCCCAGAAGGTTATAGAAACATAGAAACATAGAAATTAGGTGCAGGAGTAGGCCATTCGGCCCTTCGAGCATGCACCGCCATTCAATATGATCATGGCTGATCATCCAACTCAGTATCCCGTACCTGCCTTCTCTCCATACCCCCTGATCCCCTTAGCCAGAAGGGCCACATCTAACTCCCTCTTAAATATAGCCAATGAACTGGCCTTAACTACCCTCTGTGGCAGAGAGTTCCAGAGATTCACCACTCTCTGTGTGCAAAAAAGTTCTTCTCATCTCGGTTTTAAAGGATTTCCCCCTTATCCTTAAGCTGTGACCCCTTGTCATGGACTTCCCCAACATCGGGAACAATCTTCCTGCATCTAGCCTGTCCAACCCCTTAAGATTATCTAATAGCATTCTTAAAATCCTTACCATCACATTGTGGGCGGCATGGTGGCGCAGCGGTAGAGTTGCTGCCTTACAGCGCCAGAGACCCAGGTTCGATCCTGACCACAGATGGTCTGTGCAGAGTTTGTACGCCCTCCCAGTGATCGTGTGGGTTTTCTCCGGGTGCTCCAGTTTCCTCCCACACTCCAAAGATGTACAGGCTTTGGTAAAAACTGTAAGTTGTACCTCGTGTGTAGGATAGTGTCAGTATATCGGCGCGGACTCGGTGGGCCGAAGGGCATGTTTGTGTACTGTATCTCTAAACTAAATTAAACCATACAAACCTTAGACAGGAATATTAACACTAATAGTTGTGCTCCTGTCATTCATTCTACTTACAATACAATACAATACAATTTATTTGTCACTTGAACCTCATAGAGGCTCAAGTGAAATGTTGTTTCTGCAGTCATACATACAAGAAAAAAAAGACCCAAGACACAACACAATTTACACAGACATCCATCACAGCGCATCTCCACCTCGCTGTGATGGAAGGCAAAAAAAACGAATCTCTCCCCTGCACTTCCCTCTCCCCCCGATGTCAGAGTCAAAGTCAGAGCCCCCGGCGGGCGATGGCAATTGTCCCTCGGCCATTATCGCCGCGCCGGGTGATGCAAGGCCGCGCTCCGGGTCTTGTTGTTGGAGCCCCGGGCGGGCGCTGGCAAAGTCCCGCAGCCGTTGAAGCCACGCCGGGCGATGATGTAAGGCCCCGCTCCAGGTCATCCTCGACCCCGCAACTCGGGCGGGAGAAGTCGCCGTTGCGGAAGCCCCGAAAAGCAGTCTCCCAGCAGGGACCCATGGGCTCCCGGTGTCACTGTCCGCCAGACCTGCGGTAAGCCGCCGAATCTCCGAGGGTCGGGTCGCAGCAGCGCGCCACCACCGCTCCTCCCGCTCCGGACTCGGCCAGCTCCATGATGGTGAGTAGGTCCGCAGCTCCGTGACTGGAGCCCCAGGACGTTCCTGCTGGAGGCTGCTCCACGGTGCAGCCCCAACGACAACGGAGACCCGACAGGGAAAGGTCGGGTTCTCCGTGCAGGGGAAAATTTTTTAAAGTTTCCCCCCCCCAACCCCCGCTCCCCACACACACACACACACACACATACCCCATCAAAAAAATAAAAACTACATTAAAACGGGACAAAAAATAACAAAAAGACAGACGGACTGCAGAGGCCGCTGCGACATGAGTCGCGCCACCCACCGGAACTTCTTATTCTTCTTGCGTATGGCATGCACAGCCTAAAGTTGTTCTATTTGATCTTATTTGAATGTGCAAACCGGGTTTGATTGCATTTGTCGAAAGGGCGGACCACGTGAAGGTTGCCATCTCCCACCCCATTCATTCTACTTGATATCATGAAACACAGCGTAACATTAGTACCGATTCTCAGACGTATGGTTGGAAAATGGCTGGAAATTCTCAACAGGTAAGGCAGCACCACTGGAGAGAGGAAAAAACAGATTTTCTTTTTCAGTTCAAATAGTTTGTATCATGGGACATTCTGTACCCGCCCAGTGGATGCAGAAACTTTGGTTACACAAAAAAGCTGGAGAAACTCAGCGGGTGCAGCAGCATCTATGGAGCGAAGGAGATAGGTGACGTTTCGGGCCGAAACCCTTCTTCAGTCTGAAGAAGGGTTTCGGCCCGAAACGTTGCCTATTTCCTTCGCTCCATAGATGCTGCTGCACCCGCTGAGTTTCTCCAGCTTTTTTGTGTAACCTTCGATTCTCCAGCATCTGCAGTTCCCTCTTAAACAACGGATGCAGAAACTTGGCTGTTACACTATATCAGTTTTACAGAATGGCACTGGGGGAATCTTCAAAGACATTCACCAAGACCACTTCATTCGGCCAGAGAAAGACACGCTACAGCACAGGCATCAATTCCTTTCATTTTTCAATCTAAGCCCACAGACACCAATTACAACGATCGAGGTTAGAATTTGTACAATGGAAAGTTTGAAGACAAGTCCTGATCAAATGATATTTAAGACAAAATGAATAATGTTGTTAGGTATCAGTGTCTGTGGGGTTTTTCTCTCTTTTAATTATTATGCTCTCACAATAACAAAAACACATTGTTCTATTCCCCAATTCACTCTGAATCTGAACACAGAGCTAATTATGTGCTTTACAACCAACTGCTGCCATCAACTTGGGACATGATGTCTTCCAGTTTAGTTGTCAGTTTAACAAAACATAAGTTTGAGAAAAGCCAATTTTCCTACCCAGCGTTTGGAGATACAGGCCCTTTGACCCACTGAGTCCGTTGTGACACGGGGACAATTCAGAATTACACCAAGCCAATTAACCCACAAACCTGCACGTCTTTGGAGTGTGGGAGGAAACCAGAGATCCCGGAGAAAACCCACGCGGGTCACGGGGAGAACGTGCAAACTCCGCACAGACAGGGATCAAACCCGGATCTTTGGCAGCAACTCTACCACTGCGCCACCGTGCCGCCCCACTGTCTTAAGAAATTTTAAACATGGGGAAAGAAAAGCACAACTCACTAGCCAACAGTAACTTGTCCCTCATAAGATTTATAAACATAATCCATCAGCACACTCAGCACCTTCTCACAAAAAGTATATCAACCAGCTCTGAATTGATCTTCCTGCAAGGAGTAGCAAGTATTAAAGCTGTAACTTCAAAGGACACAATACAAATTGCAGCACAAATCCAACATCTTACATCCATACAATGATTAACTTTGTGCAGCATGGATTGGGAGAATGCCAAGGGGTTTTAGTATCAGTTTCCAATGTTCCTTTAGATAACTCCAATGGATCTTTTATGCTCTGGAGGGGACCACTTTGCTCCTTTAACTTGCGGATCGATTCTCCCACCAGCATCTATTTTTAACTTTGGCACCCAAGGAGCAAGCAGAGTGTGCCATACAGCTTACAAAATGGCATGTATACCTAGTTCCGGAACATCCTGCCCATACTGTTCCGTCCTGGCGCAGCGGTAGAGTTGCTGCCTTTCAGCGCCAGGGACCTGGGTTTGATGCTGATTATGGATGCTGTCTGGTTCAAGATTCAAGATTCAATTTAATTGTCATTTGGACCCCTTGAGGTCCAAACGAAATGCCGTTTCTGCAGCCATACATTACAAACAAATAGACTCAAGACACAACATAATTTACATAAACATCCATCACATCGGTGTGATGGAAGGCCAAAAAAACGTATCTCTCCACTGCACTCTCCCCCCCCCCCCGATGTCAGAGTCAAAGTCAAAGCCCCCGGCTGGCGATGGCGATTGTCCCGCGGCCATTAAAGCCACGCCGGGTGATGCAAGGTCGCACACCGGGTCTTGATGTTAGAGCCCCCGGCGTGCGCTCGCAGAGTCCTGCGGCCATTCCAAGCCGCGCGGGGCGGTGATGTCAGGCCCCGCTCCAGGAGCTCTTCGACCCCGCAACTCGGGCGGGAGAAGTCGCCGTTGCGAGAGCCCTGAAAAGCGGTCTCCCTCCAGGGACCCGCGGGCTCCCGGTGCCGCCGTCCGTCAGACCCGCAGTTGCAGCCTCCGAATCTCCGGAGGTCGGGCCGCAGCAGCAGCAGCAGCAGCGCTCCACCACCACTCCACCCGCTCTGGACTTGGCCAGCTCCGCGACGGTGAGGTGAGTCGTCGGCACCAGAGTCCCCGGTCTTCTCCTGTTGGAGGCCGCTCCTCGTTGCAGCCCCAACGACAACGGAGACCCGACAAGAAAAGGTCGGGTCTCCCGTGCAGGGAGAGATTTAAAAGTTACCCCTCCCTCCCACCCACCCCCCCACCCCCCCCCCCCCCCCCACACACACACCCCAACAAAAAGTAACAAAAACTACATAGAAACATAGACAAAAAATAATAAAAACGCGGACGGGCTGCAGAGGCCGCTGCTGACGAGAGTCGCGCCGCCTACCGGAGTGCTGGAGTTTGTACGTTCTCCCCGTGACCTGCCTAGGCTTCCTCCGGGATCTCTGGTTTCCTCCCACACTGCAAAGACGTACAAGTTTGTAGGCTAATTGGCTTGGTATAAATTGTAAATTGTCCCTACTGTGTGTAGGATAGTATTAGTGCGTGGGGGATCGCTGGTCGCCATGGACCCAGTGGGCAGAAGGGCTTGTTTCCACGCTGTATCTCGAAACTAAAATTACTCGAAATTAAAAGAATACGTTACCAGTCTACCAGCAGAGAGAACCAAGTATTATGTTATTCAAGAGAAGAAAATCCTTACAAAACGGAGACAGTGAGAGAATATCACAGTAATGAGAATTCTGGTTATTCCCTGACAAGGGCAAGTACCTAGACAGGAAGCGAGCAGGTAAGATCATCTCTGACCCCTCTCACCCTGGCCACAAACTCCTTGAATCACTTCCTTCTGGAAGGCGACTCCGGACTGTCAAAGCTGCCACAGCCAGACATAAAAACAGCTTTTTTCCACAAGTAGTAGACCCACTCAATAACCAAAAATCTGTAGCCTCCTTTTGCTCTGGTATTTTGTTTGGTTCAAGTCTTTGATCAAAGGTTTTTTATCATTAATGTTTAGTATTTTATGTGTCATTCCTAACTGTCACTGTATGTCATGCTGTCACTTGTGGGCGGAGCACCAAGACAAATTCCTTGTATGGGAATACTTGGCCAATAAACTTATTCATTCATTCATTCATTCACAGTGATAAAGATGGTGTGTCCAATTGTATCTCCTGCATGCTTGACTAATTCATATAGGCGCCAAACATAATGTATAGCTTCACCTCAAAATCAGCAGTGAATTTAAGTATCTGAGCTCCCAGTTCTTAATTGAGATGAGGAATAATGTAGAAACAAAGAACTGCAGATGCTAGCTAATACATAAAAGGTCACAAAGTGCTGGTGTGACTCAGCATGTCAGGGAACATCTCTAGAGAACTTAGGTAGGTGAATTTTGAGTCGAGACCCTTCTTCAGGCTGATGAAGGGCCTTGACCCGAAACGTCACTTATCCATGTTCTCCGGAAGTGCTGCCTGACCTGTTGAGTTACTCCAGCATTTTGTGTGCCATTAAGCAAGGGGGGGGAGGGGGGGGGGTTCAACAGTAATGTGTTTGATAGATACAAAAGAACAAAAGATTAAAAAGAAGAAAATATCATTTTTTACCATTTCAGATAAATAGAAACATAGAAACATAGAAATTAGGTGCAGGAGTAGGCCATTCGGCCCTTCGAGCCTGCACCGCCATTCAATATGATCATGGCTGATCATCCAACTCAGTATCCCGTACCTGCTTTCTCTCCATACCCCCTGATCCCCTTAGCCACAAGGGCCACATCTAACTCCCTCTTAAATATAGCCAATGAACTGGCCTCAACTACCCTCTGTGGCAGAGAGTTCCAGAGATTCACCACTCTCTGTGTGAAAAAAGTTCTTCTCATCTCGGTTTTAAAGGATTTCCCCCTTATCCTTAAGCTGTGACCCCTTGTCCTGGACTTCCCCAACATCGGGAACAATCTTCCTGCATCTAGCCTGTCCAACCCCTTAAGAATTTTGTAAGTTTCTATAAGATTCCCTCTCAATCTCCAAAATTCTAGAGAGTATTCAAATATTGGTCTTGATTTAGTGTTATGACTTTTGTAAATAAACGCAGTTTAGATAATAGCAATAAATGCAGCTGGGAAAGTTCTACGGACCTTCTCACTCTGATTAAAGCTATCTCCGACAAATTGGATTCACCCAATAAGGAGCAAATCAATGAGGCTGCTCTAGCAGATGGAGCAAATCTTAAAAACAGTAAGGATATTACAATAAATCTTTTTATAAATTCAGGAAAGCATTCTCCACAGCGCCAAGATTATAAAATAAAAATAACTGATCACGTATTTTTCTTTTGTGACGTTAGTGTGTCTAATCAGTTAGTTCCCAAGCAGTCAGATGTCTTATATTGTGAGATTAATTTGAATTTCAACTTTCAGCTAATGATCTGTTTCATGCATTGATGAAGGCACTTTTAAATGTAATCTGTATTCTATTTGCAATATATTGGGACAGCAGAAAAAATTTTCCTGTTGCTTTTCTCCAGGCAATCAAGCTGCCTTCATTGACAGTGAAGCTGTAGGGAAAAAGATGAAGTAACTCAGCAGGTCAGGCAGCACCTATCCATAGATAGCCACAAAATACTGGAGTGACTCAGCGAGTCAGGCAGCATTTATGGAGATAAATAATAGGTGGTGTTTCAGGTCGAGACCCTTCTTCAGACTGAGAGTCAGGGGAAAGGGAAACAAGAGATATAGACGGTGATATAGAAAGATATAGAACAAAAGAATGAAAGATATGCAACAAGTAACGAGGATTAAGGAAAGATGGAGCCCATAGTGCTGGGACCTTTCTGGCTTAAGTCCTCCCTCCACCACCTCCAGTTTAAATTCAATTTGGAATGTTTTGGAGGACCAAGAAACCAAGAACCAAGACCTCTGTTGTTTGTGATATTTAAAAATGACTTGGATGTAAATGTAGATGGGTTGGTTAGTGTGTTTGCAGACAACATCAAATTGGTGGAGGCATGCGAATGCGGGATATAGACTAGTAGCGCAGCAGTAGAGCTGCTTCCTCACCAGAGGCCCAGCTTCAATCCTGACCTCGTGTGCTGTCTGTGTGGAGTTCACACGTTCTCCCTGTGACCGCATGTGATACCTCCAGGTGCTTCAGTTTCCTCCAATATCCCAAAGACGTGTGTGTTTGTAGGCCAATTGGCCTCTGTAAATTGCTCCTAATGTGTAGTGGGATAAGGAGTGTGAATGGGTGATTAGTGTCGGTGTGGCCTAACTGGGTCAAAGGATCTGTTTCCATGCTGTATCTGTAAACTCACCGGCCCCCTTTGGCCATTCTAATTGCCTGCTTGAGGTCTTTCCGACTTGCTTCACATTCCCCAAAGTCCCTCCCGACTTATAACCATATAACCATATAACAATTACAGCACGGAAACAGGCCATCTCGGCCCTACAAGTCCATGCCGAACAAATTTGTTTCCCCTTAGTCCCACCTGCCTGCACTCGTACCATAACCCTCCATTCCCTTCTCATCCATATGCCTATCCAATTTATTTTTAAATGATACCAATGAACCTGCCTCCACCACTTCCACTGGGAGCTCATTCCACACCGCCACCACTCTCTGCGTAAAGAAGTTCCCCCTCATATTACCCCTAAACGTCTGTCCCTTAATTCTGAAGTCATGTCCTCTTGTTTGAATCTTCCCTATTCTCAAAGGGAAAAGCTTGTCCACATCAACTCTGTCTATTCCTCTCATCATTTTAAAGACCTCTATCAGGTCCCCCCTTAACCTTCTGCGCTCCAGAGAATAAAGACCTAACTTATTCAACCTATCTCTGTAACTTAGTTGTTGAAACCCAGGGAACATTCTAGTAAATCTGACAACATTCTAGTAAATCTTGTCTTGCTTGCTTGCTAGACTTGCTTCACATTCCCCAAATTCATCCTTCTAAACCTTACATAATCTTCCTTTTTTTTAAGCAAATTGACAATCCCTTTGGTCATCCAAGGTTCCCCTTGCCATCCTTATCATTCCTCCTTATTGGAACATGCCATGTCCTGAACGCTGAACAGCTGGTCTTTAAAAACGATATCCACGTATCAGGTAGGCAACGTTTCGGGCCGAAACGGGTTCACCCAATAACAACCACTTCCAAGTCATTCTCCCTAACTCCTGCCTAAAGATGTTGTCATCTGTCTTACTCCAGTTTAGAACCTTTCCCCAAGGTTCAGACTTATCCTTATTCGTAACTATCTTAAAACATATGGAGTTGGCGGCACTGCTCCCAAAATACTTTCCCACTGAAATACCAGTCACGTCAAAATCTGGTGCAAGGTCCTTCGACCCACCGAGTCTGTGCCGACCAGCGATCACCCCATACACTAGCCTTCACACACCAGGGACAATTGTTACAACTTACCAAAGCCAATTAATGTCTTTGTAGTGTGGGAGGAAACCAGAGCGCCGGGAGAAAAGCCACAATGTACAAACTGCATACTAACATAGAAACATAGAAATTAGGTGCAGGAGTAGGCCATTCAGCCCTTCGAGCCTGCACCGCCATTCAATACGATCATGGCGATCATCCAACTCAGTATCCTGTACCTGCCTTCTCTCCATACCCCCTGATCCCTTTAGCCACAAGGGCCACATCTAACTCCCTCTTAAATATAGCCAATGAACTGGCCTCAACTACCTTCTGTGGCAGAGAATTCCAGAGATTCACCACTCTCTGTGTGAAAAAAAAAAAATCTAATCTCGGTCCTAAAAGATTTCCCCCTTATCCTTAAACTGTGTGATCCCTTGTTCTGGACTTCCCCAACATCGGGAACAATCTTCCTGCATCTAGCCTGTCCAACCCCTTAAGAATTTTGTAAGTTTCTATAAGATCCCCCCTCAATCTTCTAAATTCTAGCGAGTACAAGCCGAGTCTATCCAGTCTTTCTTCATATGAAAGTCCTGACATCCCAGGAATCAGTGTGGTGAACCTTCTCTGCACTCCCTCTATGGCAAGACAGTACTGGTAGTCGGGATGGAATCTGGGTCCCTGATGCTGTAACGCAGCAGCTCTACCGTTGCGTCAATGTGCCACCCCAGTCATTTGGCAAAACTTGTTTCCTGCTGCAAGGTCCATTATGGGAATTCCTTGAGTTGGACTATCCACTTGCTGTTCCGGAAAATCCAAATAAAACCTGCCCCATCTAAGCCTTTTGCTCTGAGTGAGCAGGACTGAACTTGTTTTAGAAAGAACTGCAGATGCTTGATAAATCAAAGGTAGACAAAAATGCTGGAGAAACTCAGCGGGTGAGGCAGCATCTATGGAGCGAAGGAATAGGTGACGTTTCGGGTTGAGATCCTTCTTCTGATTGATGGGGGGGTGGGGGGGGGGGGGGGAGAAGAAAGGAAGAGACGGAGACAGTGGGCTGTGGGGGAGCTGGGAAGGGGAGGGGAAGGAGGGAGAATGCAAGGACGACCTGAATTCGGAGGTCAATGTTCATACCGTTGGGGTGTAAACTACCCAAGCAAAATATATGGTGCTGCTCCTCCAATTTGCGGTGGGACTCACTCTGGTCATGGAGGAGGCCCAGGACGGAGAGGTCGGATAAGGAATGGGAGGGGGAGTTGAAGTGCTGAGCCACCGGGAGATCGGGTGGTTAATGCGAACTGTGCGGAGGTGTTGGGTGAAGCGATCGCCAAGCCTGCGCTTGGTCTCACCGATGTAGAGCAGTTGACACCTCGAGCAGCGGACTGAACTTGAATCACTGGAGCTGTGAGGCAGCTTTACCAGCTGCATCACTGTGCTGCCCATAAGGCAGAGAAGATGTATGTTTTGTAAGGAGTGCAAAAAACAACTTCAGAAGTAAAAGCCTTCTAGCTGTAAAGCTGTGGAGCAGATCATAGTCAAATAATTGAAATTCTTCTTCGCAAATATTCCCCCATGCCTCACGTCGGCGCAATAACCTTGCCCCAGCCCGAATGCTGCTCGGTAAGAATCACGTGCCTTTTAAGAAAGATTTGCAACTCCTTTCCTGAGGCAGCAATCCTGAATATTCTCCCCCACCCAAAAAATCCAGTCTGCTCACCAGAATTAGAATTAGAATAACAGTAAGCTAACTGGGGCCAACCTCTTTCTTCTTTCCTGCTTCCTCTCCCTTCCTTTATCCAATTATATCTATTTTCATCCCATCCCACATCAGTTTTTCCCATTTCTCATCCTGAAATTATACTCCTTTGCAACCGGCTCAAGGGACCAAATTGCCTACTGCTGGAATTTAGTTTAGTTTCGAGATACAGCGCAGAAACAGGCCCTTCGGCCCGCCTAGACCATGCTGACCAGCAATCCCCGCACACTAACAGTGTCTTACACACGCAAGGGACAATTTAGAATTGTAACTAGCCAATTAATCTTCAAAGCTCTACGTCTTTGCAATGTGGGAGGAAACCGGAGTTCCCTGAGAAAGCACACGCAGGTCACGGGGAGAACGGACAAACTGTAGCGACCTGTGACGTCACACACACACGCACACGCACACACACACACACACACACACACACACTGATGAAAACTCAGGATTGCGTACTCCCATTTTCAATGAACTAGATCAAGGTTCGCAACCGCTTTAGAACGCTATCCTTCATTCCACATTGCTATCCCTTATTCTCCCACCCTTACATTTATCTGCATTAAATCTCTCTGCCATCTGTCTGCCTAATCAACTTGCCAGTTTATATTTCTTGAAGCTCACTATTCTGCCAGGATTTGTCATTCATATTGCTGTGGTCACGAAGGCAGGACTGATCCTGTCCACTCCCAAAATCTACACCAGCAACTCTTTCAGTCCTGCCAGTAAATCACCAGCTGTATATTTTTGTTATCCTCTCTTCCTGACCCAGCAGTAATGAATCTAGCCTTCTACTGTTTCTGACAGTTCTTTGGTTAGCAACAACACGGTGGGAATTGGAAAGTTCTTGTTATTTCTCCCCATGTTCTGCTTTCTGGAACACCATAGATCACTTGTACATGTGCTTGCTTTTGTATCAAGGCTATTAACCTCTGTTCCCTGTTGATCTGGGCAAAAGAACCTACTGTGGCTTACACCAGCATGCCGAGGTCATTAATATAGATGTTAAAGAAAAGCAAGAACACTTAATGCCGCTCTTCACTTTGCTCCAATCTGAACAACCACCATTTTTCACAAGTTTGTTTCTCAGCCATCTTTGTGTCCATGTCATTAACGTCCTTGTTATACTGTGTGTTTCAACTTTGCTGTCAATATTCCAATGTTTCATATTATCATAAGCCTTGTGTTTCTATGTTGCTCCATCTTAACAATTATTCACTTTTCCTAATACAAATTCTTCTTCTTCTTAAGCCCTTTGCTTCTCTAGGGAGCATAGGCCATTGACAAATGTTCAGTAATACAAATTAATGAATCCAAATTTAGATATCTCACAACTTCTAACTTTGAACTAGTTTGTTTGCACTTTTGCAGAATGTTTTAACCACATTTGTGCTATTTTATGGAGCTTGATCTAATCTGTGTATTTACATTTTTAATTCATCCAAATATATACACCTTGGCAGCATCTGATACAATAATTAGTGTCTTCACCTGTAGAACAAAGCAGAGGTTTCTATTTATATCTGTACACTGTGGATAGCTTGATTGTAATCATGCATGGTCTTTCTGCTGACTGATTAGCCGCAACAAAAGCTTTTCACTGTACCTCGGTACACGTGACAATAAACTGAACTCAACTCAATTATTCCATAAGGTTTCCACACTACATTTTTAACTGAATCTACAGATTTTTTGGCTCTACAATTAGGTAAGGAGTTGTTTACCAATGCCATTTTCATAGAATTAAAAAATTAGCAGTGTGAGATTCTTGTAAATTTTCACAAAAGTTCAATTAAATAAAGTGTATATTATTGTGAAATCCAAGATGGCTGACTTTAATATTTGGATTTATACAACTGTGTCATTTATTATGCGGTGTATGTATCATGATGGCTGAATCTATAAAATGTAATTGCTCCAAACTGTAAGTTCCTAACGCCAAACCTCTATATGTGTAGAACTGCAGATGCTGGATTAAATCGAAGGTAGACTCAAAATGCTGGATTAACTCAGCTGGACAGGCAGCATCTCTGGAGAGAAGGAATGGGCGACATTTCGGGTCGAGACACGACACAAAACGTCACCAAACACCTATATTATTGATCTGAAATGTTATCCCTCTCTCTCTCTTTCTTAAACATAGAAACATAGAAAATAGGTGCAGGAATAGGCCATTTAGCCCTTCGTGCATGCACCGCCATTCAATATGATCATGGCTGATCATCCAACTCAGTATCCCATCCCTGCCTTCTCTCCATACCCCTTGATCCCTTTAGCCACAAGGGCCACATCTAACTCCCTCTTAAATACAGCTCTTTCCCCCTTCTTGCACATAAACATTCGGATCAAGCTGATCTGCTTAGTATTTGCAGCAGTTACTGTTTTGATTGTAACACAAGCTCGAAATTGGTCTAAAACCCCATTCATGACTGCTTCTGTGAGCATTCGCCTGATAAGATGAAGACATTTAACAGAGGGGAAAAAGATCTCAATGCTCCAAGGGTTTGTAGCACACTTGTTAACTTTTGATGACAAAAAATAGCTCCTTGACAATTAAAACTATTCTCTGCCAGAACTGTCTGTCAGCTGGGAAATAAAGGCCTTTTGTCACCTGGAATGATTATCTCCTCCTGTACTGCACCTGAAAGAAATTCTCCTGCCCACAGATACGATCAATGTTTACACAAAACAGCTCTGTGTGGAGCTGAGCCCTGACCTGGCATTCCAAAGTAATTTCTCAAAAAGCATCACGCCACATAAACAAGGGACATGCAACTAACGAGACACTCGGTGAACTCTTGTTGAAAAGTAATCACTTGTTGTGTGGGAATAGTCTATTCTTGCACAAAGAAGATCCCGTGGGTTTGCAGAGTTTCCACGTTCTTTTTCCATCGTTTTATTCCTATTTTTTTAAGTTTACATCATAGGGAAGTAACAAGAGTGTGTGATCAGGCTTGAAGCTTGAGGGAAAAGTCTTCATTCAAAAGAATTAAGTGAATGCCCAAATCAATTGGGATTGGAGGTTTTTAAGAAGGAATTGCAGATGCTGGATAATCGAAGGTACACAAAAATGCTGGAGAAACTCAGCGGGTGCAGCAGCATCTATGGAGCGAAGGAAATAGGCAACGTTTCGGCCCGAAACCCTTCCGGGTTTCGGTCCGAAACGTTGCCTATTTCCTTCAGGGTTTCGGCCCGAAACGTTGCCTATTTCCTTCGCTCCATAGATGCTGCTGCACCCGCTGAGTTTTTCCAGCATTTTTGTGTACCTGGGAATGGAGGTTGTATATCTTTATTGTCATTTCCTGAGTATTCGCATACCCAGAGGAAACAAAAAAACGTTGCTCAACCAGTGTCCATTCAGTGTACATGAAAAAATAAATAGAAATAAAAATAAAAAATACATGTCATGAACAAATTTAATGGGTTAATGGGTTAATGCCAAAGCACAACTCAGACACTAGTGATCAATGGACGGTACGGTGGCCCAGCGGTCGAGACCCGGGTTCGATCCTGACTACGGGTGCTTGTCTGTACGGAGGTTGTATCTTCTCCATGACCGGCGTGGGGTTACCCTGGGAGCTCCGGTTTCCTCCAACACTCCAGAGACCTGCGGGTTTGTTGGATCGGGTACAGGTTAATTGGCTTTGGTGGAATTATAAATTGTGCGTAGGATCGTGTTAATGTGCAGGGATCGCTGATCGGCGTGGATTCGGTGGGCTGAAAGGCCTGTTTCCGCGCTATATCTCTCTAAACTAAACTAAACTAAACAACGGTGAGCCAGAAAACGGAGCGTGCGGAGAAATAAAATGAATTTCCATTCTGTGCTTGTTAATTAATGTCAGCCCAAGAAGCAAGTGAGGGTTGTGTTGCATACCACGGGGTCAGGAAGGGGTTAACAAAACAAAACAGCTGGGGTTCAATAGACAATAGACAATAGGTGCAGGAGTAGGCCATTCGGACCGACGAGCCAGCACTGCCATTCAATGTGATCAAGGCTCATCATCCCCAATCAGTACCCCGTTCCTGCCTTCTCCCCATACCCCCTGACTCCGCTATCTTTAAGAGCCCTATTTAGCTCTCTCTTGAAAGTATCCAGAGAACCGGCCTCCACCGCCCTCTGAGGCAGAGAATTCCATAGACTTACAACTGTGTGTGGAAAAAGTGTTTCCTCGTCTCCGTTCTAAATGGCTTACCCCTTATTCTTAAACTGTGGCCCCTGGTTCTGGGCTCCCCCAACATCAGGATCATGTTTCCTGCCTCTAGCGTGTCCAAACCCTTAATAATCTTATATGTTTCAATAAGATCCTCTCTCATCCTTCTAAACTCCAGAGTGTACAAGCCCAGCCGCTCCATTCTCTCAGCATATGACAGTCCCACCATCCCAGGAATTAACCTTGTAAACCTACACTGCACTCCCACAATAACAAGAATGTCCATCCTCAAATTGCTCTGAATTGCTTCTCTGAATTGCTGTCCAATGAGCCCTGTTGGAAAATGCTTCTTGTGTAGATTTGGGGAGTGGGCAGGAGCAGCCATGCTGTGCATCCAGTTGCGTGTCACAACCTCAGAACATATAGAATGGGTTCAACTGGAGCAACTCAAGTCAAGTTTATTTGTCACATACACATACAAGATGTACAGTGAAATGATAGTGGCATTGCCTGTGGGATTATGCAAAACGACTGAACCAAGTAGGGGAATCAAGAACCAAAAGACAGAGGTTTAAGGCAAGGGGGGGGGGAAGATTTAATGGGAATCTGAGGGGTAACATTTTCACGCAAAGGGTGGTGGGTGTGTGGAAGGAGCTGCCGGAGGAGCTAGTTGAGCCAGGAACTATCTCAACGTTTAAGAAACATTTAGACAGGTACATGGATAGGACAAGTTTAGAGGGATATGGGCCAAATGCAGGCAGGTGGGACTAGTGTAGATGGGACATGGTGGCTGGTGTGAGCAAGTTGGGCCAAAGGGCCTGTTTCCACGCTGTAAGACTTTATGACTCTATCAAAATTCCTTAAAAATGAACCTCAATAAAAATAGCCAGCTTCAGGAGAGTTGGAGAAAGAGTGGGATACAGCAAAGAATTGCTCCACACACATAACATAAAAGACTGAAGGTACACAAAAAAGCTGGAGAAACTCAGCGGGTGCAGCAGCATCTATGGAGCGAAGGAAATAGGCAACGTTTCGGACCGAAATCCTGAAGGAAATAGGCAACGTTTCGGGCCGAAACGTTGCCTATTTCCTTCGCTCCATAGATGCTGCTGCACCCGCTGAGTTTCTCCAGCTTTTTTGTGTACCTTCGATTTTCCAGGATCTGCAGTTCCTTCTTAAACACATGAAAGACTGATGTTGATCAGCCTTCCATGCATCTCTTGTTTTACTTTCTTTCTCCCTTCTCATTCTGTGCATTGACAATGTGCCTTTTTTCAGATTATAATGCCTGCAAATATGTCTGCATGTACTGTAAATGTCTTTCAAATAATAAATGACCTAAACACCTAAACATATAATCCATGACATGACACTGCACCATAATTACAGAACACGATAAAATACTGAACTGGAAAAGAGCCCAATATTATTCAATTTATAAACGGCTTTTAAAAAAAAAAATCAAATAATTCACATTTATATGAGATTCTAGTTCCTGCTCCAAGAAAATTAGCAATAAGAAACACTCCAGAAACTAGGATGAATTCCTGTTTAGTTGAATATAAATCTATAGCTCTGTGCTTGGGCTGTCACTGTGTAGGAATAAATGTGTCGTTTACGGGCTACAGGAATGTATCGAGCAAAGTACGCCAAGGATTGGTTCTAGGCCCTCAATTGATTACTGCTTCCATCAATGATCTAGAGGAGGGATTAAATGTAAAGTTTCCAAATTGCTGATGAAGCAAAATCACGATTTACAATCGTGTTCTGCTATTGAACTTATTCTTGATTTGAACTCTCCACAAATCAAATCTAACTCACCTTTATAGCTTAGTACAACGTCAGCTGCTTTAGTCATTGAATGAACCACTGGCAAACGAGAATAACCCTTGTAGAAACATAGAAACATAGACAATAGGTGCAGGAGTAGAGGCCATTCGGCCCTTCGAGCCTGCACCGCCATTCAATATGATCATGGCTGATCATCCAACTCAGTATCCTGTACCTGCCTTCTCTCCATATCCCCTGATCCCTTTAGTCACAAGGGCCACATCTAACTCCCTCTTAAACATAGCCAATGAACTGGCCTCAACTACCTTCTGTGGCAGAGAATTCAAGAGATTCACCACTCTCTGTGTGAAAAATGTTTTTCTCATCTCGGTCCTAGAAGATTTCCCCCTTATCCTTAAACTGTGACCCCTTTTTCTGGACTTCTCCAACATCGGGAACAATCTTCCTGCATCTAGCCTGTCCAACCCCTTAAGAATTTTGTAAGTTTCTATAAGATCCCCCCTCAATCTTCTAAATTCTAGCGAGTACAACTATCCAGTCTTTCTTCATATGAAAGTCCTAACGTCCCAGGAATCAGTCTGGTGAACCTTCTCTGTACTCCCTCTATGGCAAAAATGTCTTTCCTCAGATTCAGAGACAAAAACTGTACGCAATACTCCAGGTGTGGTCTCACCAAGACCCTGTACAACTGCACTAGAACTTCCCTGCTCCTATACTCAAATCCTTTTGCTATGAACCTCCCAAATTGTGGCACGGCCAAGGGAGGTATAATATCCAATATGGGGTATCTACGTTGGGTGAAGTGACCTGTTTTCTATGCGGCATGATCTTACGAACAAAAAATTGTTTTATTTTGTGATTTCATTAGGAAGATTGGATTACTGAGCTGTTTAAGTACAGAATTAACACATTCACCAGTTGAAACGGCAAAATCATAGAAGCCCCACTGAGATAATGGCTGAACCTCTACTTATTGTAATTTAGCTCGCTGCACTGCTATTATTTATTCCTAATATAACATTTTAATGGTATGCCACTGTAGTGAAATAAAACCTAATATTACTTCATTTTAATCCATATAATTCCAGCTGAAAAGCCTGGTTTGATTACTAAAGCTTCCCATTTGTCACTCTGTTATGACATTTAACACCAGGATAATAAATGCTCAATAAAGAATAAATGCAGCTTACTCTACCTATGTACATTTTATTTGTTCCAGTTTACTTTAGAGATACAGCGTGGAAACAGGCCCTTTGGCCCATCTAAACAGCCACCAGCGATCCCTGCACACTAACACTACCAAACACTTTTCCGAGTCAATTAGCCTACAGACCTGTACATCTTTGGAGTGTGGGAGGAAACCGGAGATCCCGGAGAGAGGTCACGGGCAGAACGTATAAATTCCGTACAGACAAGCACCCGTGGTCAGGACTGAACCCGGGTCTCTGGCGCTGTGAGGCAGCAAAACTTTACCACGATGCCATCATGCCGCTCAAAGAGAGGAATTTATACATGGTATCCACGTTCATGAAATAAACTACAACTGGCAAGATATACTATTCAAGATGGGCTCTGCAAATAAAAAACAAAGACTTTCCATAAGTTACATACAACTTCATGTGTATGAACCACTTTCACAGTTCAATTGATCACCAAAATGTCAGGTGTATACACACTGGACATTAAAGCATAACGTTTCAAAGCCCAAACCATTGACAGGATTTTATTATAAAGGATAGCAAATATCAGCTCTCACCAGAGTCTCTTCTATACCCCGTGACTCTGCTCTCATTCTCCATCCACCCATGGGCAGAGTCCCCCTTGTCCTCACTTTCCACCCTACCAGCCGTCACATACAACAAATAATCCTCCGACATTTTCGCCACCTCCAACGTGATCCCACCACTTGCCACATCTTCCCATCTCCTCCCCTGGTGGCTTTCCGCAAAGACCGCTCCCTCCGTAACTCACTGGTCAATTCGTCCCTGCCCACCCGAACCACCACCTCTCCGGGCACTTTCCCTTGCAACCGCAGGAAATGCTACACTTGTCGCGTTACCTTCCCCCTTGACTCCATTCAAGGACCCAAACAGTCCTTCCAGGTGCGGCAGAGGTTCACCTGCACCTCCTCCAACCTCAACTATTGCATCCGCTGCTCTAGATGTCAGATGCTCTACATCGGTGAGACCAAGCGTAGGCAATAACCAACCTGATCTCCCAGTGGCTCAGCACTTCAACTCCCCCTCCCATTCTGAATCCAACCTTTCTGTCCTGGGCCTCCTCCATGGCCAGAGTGAGGACCACCGTAAATTGGAGGAGCAGCACCTCATATTTCGCTAGGGTAGTTTGCACCCCAGCGGTATGAACATTGACTGCTCTAATTTCAGGTAGTCCCTACATCTCGTCCCCTTCTCAGCTCTCCCTCGGCCCACTGGCTCCACCTCTTCCTTTCTTCTTCCCGTGCCCCCCACCCTCACATCAGTCTGAAGAAAGGTCTTGGCCCGAAACATTGCCTATTTCCTTCGCTCCATAGATGCTGCCGGACCCTCTGAGTTCCTCCAGCATTTTAGTTTACCGCAGATATAACGACGTCATTAAAGAGCGTTTGGACAGGCACACGGATAAGCAGGTAATAGAGGGAGATGGCAGAGGAGATTAGGTGGCATCATGTTTGGTACAGATTGTGGCGGAATGGCCTATTCCTGTGGCTGGACTGATCATGTTTGGTAACATGGGCACGAGACAATTGTGGGCGGTATTAATGAAAAGCTATTCCTGTGCTGGAACAGTAAATTCTGAAAACACTCAGCAGGTCAAGCAACATTTTGCGAAAGAGAAAATGAGACAACATTTCAAGTCAAAGATTCTTCATCAAAACTGAGAATTAATGACTGCGAAGCAAAATTGTATGTAATGTCCCGAACGGGGAAAGAGGGAAAGATAGATCAGCCATGATTGAAAAGGAATAGTTAGTTTTAAGCCGAATGGCTGAATGGCTCCGAGAACTTATGAACACGAGATTTAAGAGGAAAGGTGGTTAGTTTTAAGTTACAGTGAATGATTAAGGGACATTTCCTGCAAGCAAGGAGGTTGCAGTGAGAAGCCACAGAGAGCAAGGGAAGTGAGAGAGAGAGAGAAACACACAGGGGAGTGTATTAGTTGTGAACACACAGGTCGGGGGTAGAGGGAATGCCCATCTGATCAGGCAGTGTTAGGGGCAGAGAGAGAAAAACGGAGTAAATATTAGAGGTGGACAACCTCCACCAGAACTGTGGGGCTGTTTCTGACACAAAGAAAGGAAGTAAGTTACCTCAAGTTGCTGAATTTGATATTGAGCTCAGAAGTCTGCATCATGCCCCGACGGACGATGACTAGCTATACTTCAAATGAGAAGTGATGATGACTGAGAGATAAACATTGTCCAGAACCAGTGTACTCTCCTTCATAGTAATACCACAAGACCGTTTACGTTCATAGAGTCATAGAGCATGGAAACAGGCCCTTCAGCCCAACTCGTTCATGCCACCCAAGATGTCCCATCTAAGCCAGCCCTATTTGCCGTGTTTGGCCCATATTCTTCTAAACCTTTCCTTATCCATATACCTGTTTAAATCTCTATAATACTAAAACTCTTCCTGTTGCTTGTGTTTGTGCTGATGATGTGTCAATCTACTTTTCCTATCTTCTTCCAAACGCTAGGCCACAGCCTTCCCATTTTCACATATCCTACTCACATTTTTCCCGTCGAGGCAATAAACATCTTCCCGTCGCTTGCCAACCCATATTGCCGAACGTAATAATCGTTGAAAGTTTTAAAAACAGCCATTTCGGGGGAAAAAAAAACCAGTGACGTTACAATGCACTCGCAAGGCAGGACGGGACATTCCGGAAGGGAGGGGCATTCCAGCCCTCGCGGTGAATGATGAGTGGCGGCAGCTGCCAGCGCCCGACGCACGACACCCGATGGGGAGGGTGGTGCTGGTGCTGGAGTGAGGGCCGAGCCCGGGGCTTGGGACCGGAAAAGAAGCTGCCGCTGGAACCAAGGACGAGGGGTCAAGGATGAGCCCGGAGATGAAGTCGGGACCCCCACTGCAGCTCAGGCTGCACTTAGCCCTTATCACAGGGCCCCGAATCTGGTTGCTGGCATCCGAGAAATTGGGCTATGGGCACCATTGTGCGGAGATCTACCCAGACACACTTAGATGGAAGATAAAACTGGGATGAAGCTGTAGCTTTTGCCTTGTGGCAAAACTGTTATAGCTTTTAATTCTGTTTTAAATGGCTGTCATTCAAACAGTAATTAATTTTTTATAAACCTATTAAAAATGTTAAAATAATTAAAAATACATTACAGACTTTGAGAGAATCAGAAACATTAAATTAAAGTATATAATGGTTAAAATAATTTTTGAAAGACAGAAAGACAGAGCATGGAAACGGGCCCTTTGGTCCACCGAGTCCTCACCCACTATCAATCACCCGTTCACACTAGTTCTTTGTTATCCCACTTTCACAATTTACTGAGGTTGGTTAACTGATTAAAACCGCACGTCTTTAGGATATGGGAGGAAACTGGAGCACCCAGAGGAAACCAATGGAGTCATAGACAGAACGTGCAAACTTCATACAGGTCAGGTTCAAACTCGAGTCTCTGGCGCTGTGAGGCAGCATCTCCACCAGCTATTCCACTGTGCCATCCAATCAACCCTAATGCCTCCCCATCTACACATTGAGATTCTCCATTGAAATCACTGGAGCTCAGATCCCATCCAAGTCTAACTACGGTAGGAACTGAACGGCCTAGTCGAGTTGGCTCCCATCATTAAAGTCCAGAGACCTAACAAATCTGTAAATAAGTGATAGACTGAAAGCCATACACATGATTCTGGGACTTAGAATGAATGACTAAACTCCACCAGTTCTCTGTAGATTCTTCCCACCAAAAAGAAACAAGATAGGCTTGTACTGCCATTCCCACTACCTCAAGCACAATTGTCCTCAGCACATTTCCAACATTATTTGGCCTTACTGTGCATGGTTTTATCATCACGATTCATCACAATCTTCTGGAATTCATTTTTTTGCATCTTTTCAAAGCCCCATCTTCCTTTTTGTCCCATTGAATTTATAACCAGGGATTTAAATCATAAAAAAAGATACAAAGTGCTGGAGTATCTGAGCGGGTCGAGCAGCATCCCTGTATCGGACAGCACTCCTCAAAGTATGTCCACTCCACATTTAAATCATAAACTTGATGTCACCAAATCACCATCCCATCCCTCTATTTTCCCAGCTGTTCTGAAACTAACTATCACGATCTAAAGAAATTTAAAGATGCCTCAGTGTTTGCTTTGCACAAATGAACATTAAAACATTACAAAACTGCTCCAATTAGGTGTTTAATAATAGACACAAAATGCTGGTGTAACTCAGCAGGTCAGGCAGCATCTCTAGAGGAAAAAAAAAGATAGGTGACGTTTCGGTAAACAAAACATCTATCTTTAGTATAAACCAGCATCTGCAGTTCTTTGTTTCTACAGGCATTTAATAATACTTCATTCCCCTTTGTTTCTAAGAGTCAATCTAGTTTACAGTACACACTGTTGGCCAATCTGCTTTTTATCCACTTGGTAGTACTGCGCGGTCAGTAGATCCCATGTGTTTGCCGCAGTTTTCAGTCGGGGGGAGATTTCTGCTGTGGGATCTCCATCCTCAGTAAATCAAAGTAACTTTTCCAATCCTTGTTTTGCAGTACAAATATGTGCCAAAGTACTTCTCATAGAGAGACTAATGGTACGAGAAGTAACCTCTAGAATTTGGCTTTCTGTCAAACTTCAGCTACACGTTGAGACATTTTGCAGTGTTACAGATATACTCTATGAAGGCAAATTATTGTTCAACTGTGCTTAGGTGCAGCAGTTTGGATCACAGCCATTTTCCAGAGTTCCTCAATAATTTGAAAGAGAAAAATAGAAATTTCCAGTTTGAAAGTGAAATGTCAAATAGAAGCAAAAACGCATAGATGAAATCAGTTAGTAATGCACTAAGGAATGTCTGTTCCCACCAGCTGGCTATGTGAATGATTTGTACAGAATTGAATATCAAAGACAAATGTTACTGAATATAAATTATTATTTTGTCTTTTACTTTACCTCTGGTAGTTCCGTTTGCTTTCACAAGGTTGTGGGAGGACATCAATGAAGTAATCAACATCACTGACACAAATTAGATATTGGAAACAATGAAGAACATGGCAGATTGAAGGTACAGAGATAACATTAAATAACGACAAGACGAACTGCAAATCTCAGACTACTTCAGACTCAAGGAAGAGAGTGCAACTTCCTTACAAAGCTGCAAGGTGACTGGTCCCATCTGCTTTCTGTTAAATGCATTACAAAGGAAGCCATCCAGCAACTAATATTCAAACTAGCCATATACAATTCAGATGAATAAAAAGAGTGGATTGAAACATTCAAAAATTGTACCATGTCGCAATGTAGCAATTCTGTGATCCCTACTCCACTGAGAAAATCCAGCAGAATATCATTGTCCACCATTACTGGACCCAGAAGTTCTGTAAGGAAATTGCACTCTCTTGCTTGAGTCTGAAGTAGTCTGAGATTTGCAGTTCGTCTTGTCGTTATTTAATGTTATCTCTGTACCTTCAATCTGCCATGTTCTTCATCGTTTCCAATATCTAATTTGTATCAGGGATGTTGATAGAAGTAAGATTACTGCAACTCCCTCTACACTGGCATCAGCCAATCTTCCCTGTCCCGCCTGCAACTGGTTCAAAACGCCGCTGCGAGACTCCTGACGGGCACCTGAAAAAGGGACCACATCACCCCAATCCTGGCCTCTCTCCACTGGCTCCCTGTGCGGTTCCGAATCAATTTCAAGATCCTCCTTTATGTCTACAAAGCCCTCAACGGACTCGTCCCCACCTACGTCAAAAGTCTGCTTACCCACCACACCACCTCCAGGTCCCTCAGATCGGCCGACTTGGGGTTGCTGAATATCCTGCGGTCTAGGCATAAGCTCAGGGGCAACGGCGCCTTTGCGGTTGCAGCTCCTAGACTGTGGAACACCATCCCTCTCCCCATCAGAATTTCCCCCTCCATTGACTCTTTTAAGTCAAGACTTAAAACTCATCTCTACTCCCAAGCCTTTCTTGACGTCCTCTGAGCGAGGGCTATATGTATGATGTGATGTTTATATTTAATCTATGAACCACTGTTGTTTGTTATACTATTCTTATACCAATGTAAAGCACTTTGGCCAACGAGAGTTGTTTCTTAAATGTGCTATATAAATAAAAGTGACTTGACTTGACTTGAGATGCTGTTCTCAACCTCTGCTGCAGGTTCAGCTCAGCTTCAGATCCTGACAAGCCACATTTGTGTGCCTCCACTTGACAATGTCCTTTTCTGTTTTATGTTCCTCACCTATCTTGGCAAAAGCTTCAGTGTATGAGCATATTTTCTTCTACATTATTCTTATCCTGAATCAGGATAACCTGCGAGCCCTGTGGTGGCTTTTGAACCCAATCTTCAAGGCACAAAGCAGTGTTGAACAAATGATTCCTCATCTCTTGGATTTCTCTTTTCTCTCCCCTTCATTGCCTAAGGGAAGGAAATGTCTTCAAAGTTGTACGATCTTTCAAACAGATGTTATGGCAACTAGAATGGTTCTTTCTCACTACTTGATGTTTCCCAACCATCTATATCAATTCTAACTATTTTCAGGGTTGATTTCAAGGCAATCTTTTATTGTTATTTCAATGGCTGCAAGTTCATGGTCTTGCTAGAAAAAGGACTTGTTTATAACCAAGATACACAATGTGATCCACTGCAAGTCGGAGTAACGCTCAGGAAACATTGAAAAGATAAGATACTATCTTTTTAATTATTTCATTCTACTCCTGAGGGGAAAGGCAGAATCTTTCTCGACTGGTACAAATGATCTATTTCATTTTAGTGGTGGTTGAACAGCCTTCCTGAGGCTCAATATTGAATTTGTATCAGGGGGCTAAGACCCCGTTTGGTCTATCAGGTGGAGTTTCCAATGTAGCCTGGAATATAGGTACAATTGAAACAAGCTAAATTCCTAGCACATAAAGGGTTCAAGGCAACTCACTTTTATCCCTTAACTTCTATCCAGTATGAATTTCAGATCACTCTCAAAGTATATTGCTACAAAAAGTCATTTGTGTCTTATCAGATGATTTAACTTTCTCATGATAGTATCTAATCGCATTTTGAACGATCTTAAAAGCATTTGTCATTATGATTCTGCCTTGCCGGTTATTCTAAGGACTTAATACAGTTGTAAAATATATTTTATTTATCTACAGCTCAGTGGATAATATTTTCACCTCACCACATCGGTGGGTTCAAGCTCCATTCGTGACTCCAGTGTACAAAAGATGATATTCCACAGTACCCCTCTCGCTGTGGTGTCATGGATATGTGCCTTTTCCATTTCTACATCACTTATTGAATGTTACTGGGCGTACTTTGTAATTGTGACCAATGCCAAAAGAAATGTGCATGTCATGGAAGCATAATCAGGCCTGCATTACTGCATGTTTTTTCCCCTATTGTACTCTCCACTTTTATGTAATTGCACATCTGATAAGTGTGGCTGAAGGTAAGCTATTTATTTTATACTATTCGACACAGCCCCATCACCAATGATTGATATCTGTGCTGCCGAGCAAGATCAATAATATCCTTTCATAACTCAACTCTTTCTTTCCTGCATTGCGCTGTTTGTAAAATCACAGTAACCGAGTAAAAACTAGCAGCCCTGAGTTTGGGATGTCGCCAGATGATCTTGCTTCTGAATACTGTTCACGTGTTGTATTGCAAAGTTCACAAATGTATATATCAGACGGTGATAGGATTGGGAAGACAAAATAATATGTAGTTGCTGGAATCTGGCAGAAGTCAGCAAGGCAAGCAGCATGTGTAGGAAGGAACTGCAGGTGCCGGTTTAAACCGAAGATAGACAAAAAGCTGGAGTAACTCAGTGGGTGAGACAGCATCTCTGGAGAAAAGGAATAGGTGACCCTTCTTCAGACAAGCAGGTCAAGCAGCATCTACTGAGACAAAAAGTGCAAGGCAACACTCTGCATCAGCACCAATGCAGGATCTTGATCCGAAACATCGACTAACAATTTCCCTACAAGAAAAGGATTACACTTACAATAATTGAACATTCTACCAACGTTTACCATCAGACTCACAAATAAGAAATTATTTCCAGGACAGGGTGCTGGAATCCATATTGTGCAACAGTCTTGAATGAGTATAAAATAATATATTTCAGGGTTAGTATTGGAGAATGTGGTTTCCCTAACCACAGCTATGCAGTACACTCTTACCAGTGTCACTCTAATTGTAAACAGTACAATAGAAATGCCAGTGATTCCTGTCCGCGTTAATTTAGTTTCCAACCACTGTGGAGCAGCAAAATTCCCCATCCAAATTCTACACTCGTCTCAGACAAAATTGTGAGAAAAGAACATTGGGTCTTCCACTGGGATCATCTATTTTAATTCCTCTTTGCCTCTCAGTGTCTTAAATCAATACATTTGAGTGTCAAAATAATTAGATTAATTTTCTAAGATGGCAACACCTATTTATTTATTTCCCCATTCTTCATCTCCTGAAGATGTTGTTTATTTATTTATTTATTTATTTCCCCATTCTTCATCTCCTGAAGATTCATGTTGTGATCACTTCAGCACTTCACGTAAAGAACAATTCTTCATAATCAAGTCCAGAATGAGTAGGAAGGCTATGTATTCATGGGGAGAAATTACAATATTGTCACCAATTAACCCTAAATGTAAAACATGAAGATCATTTACAAATACACAAACAATATTCTACAGAGCTTTGCAACAGCTATATTTTGCAACTGCGATATCTTGTGGATTGGATTGTGCACACGTAACCATAATGACTCCTGGAGGTTTCACCTGCCATTTCTGCCTCCATTTGCCTGACTGCAATCACACCAACAATAGAGCTGCTTAACTTCCTCTGTCAATTGAAAGTAAACACTCTTGGTTACTCCCTTGCATAATTCTTGACCCCATCCAATATTTAATTGCCCTGTAAGCCAAGGTGCTCAAAGATAAGTTTCTAAAAATCCATATTTTTTATTGCCCGAATGACATTTCTCCTGTTTTGCCTGCAGTATTGACCTGGAGACCGTGGTTCATCCAGAAACACAAAACCTCACTTTAAACCACATCTGCCATTTGGGACATCCTTTTGAGATGGAAGTCCAACCTTTAAGGTATTAATGTGCAAAAAAATTATTGTTACTACAGGTACCAACAACATATTTTGACTATTGATCTAAACTATGTTCTATTTTAAAGCATTCTTTTATGATCTCAACACTCAAGCACCTTTCATATTATACTGAGGGTCCCGGTGAATAGGATGATGCTAGACAAAAATCGCAACAGAATGTACAAAATGAAATACTCATTAGAGTCCGAAAAATTACATTAACATTAATTTAAACATGAATTACAGTCAATGTGAGCAAGCCAAACTACTTGCTACTGTTAATCATAAGTGCTGCAATTGTTCATTTGTAATGATTTGCCTTCATAAAAAATTAGATCTAAAGAGAGTTTAGCAAATGCAATTCAACCTTTTGGCAAATATTTCCACACACGGTACTACCTTTAGCTCATTAATTACAATGAACAGCCATTGTGAGATTAATGTTTAGGAATAGCTAGCTAATTATGGGTTTAAATTCATCTGGTTAGCTCTTTTGATGTTGAACGAAGTTGAGAAACAATAGAAATTTTATGCAGCTTTATATATCGGATCCACTTATCACAATTTCTTTATCTTTGGGAAAATATTGAAGAATATATCAAGACAATTATCAAAAAGGAAGGAGGTTAAATGTACATACAAAAAACTACTCTTTTAGCCTACATACATTTCTGTTTACAACTGTTTGGGTATATTCCCTAACGCCACCACAAAGATAGGGACATAGAAACATAGAAATTAGGTGCAGGAGTAGGCCATTCGGCCCTTCGAGCCTGCACCGCCATTCAATATGATCATGGCTGATCATCCAACTCAGTATCCCGTACCTGCCTTCTCTCCATACCCCCTGATCCCCTTAACCACAAGGGCCACATCTAACTCCCTCTTAAATATAGCCAATGAACTGTGTGGCCTCAACTACCCTCTGTGGCAGAGATTTCCAGAGATTCACCACTCTCTGTGTGAAAAAAGTTCTTCTCATCTCGGTTTTAAAGGATTTCCCCTTTATCCTTAAGCTGTGACCCCTTTCCTGGACTTCCCTAACATCGGGAACAATCTTCCTGCATCTAGCCTGTCCAACCCCTTAAGATTTTTGTAAGTTTCTATAAGATCCCCTCTCAATCTCCTAAATTCTAGAGAGTATAAACCAAGTCTATCCAGTCTTTCTTCATGACAGTCCTGACATCCCAGGAATCAGTCTGGTGAACCTTCTCTGCACTCCCTCTATGGCAATAAACAGATTTGGTTCAAAATGAATTCAACGTGCAAACCTGCATAGGTTCCCACCGTTTCACAAACTCTTAACAATTGATAATTCTGCAGCCATTTTTAAAACTCACCCATTCCTTTGAAGGTCTTGTCTCCAGGAAATTATTTATTTTCCCCATCTTGGTCATTTCCTGATTCCATATCTATATGCACACTTCAGTATATAGGGCACATAACTGGTTTGGCCAACCATCGCCAACTCTGGCTGGATCGCAGCAAATATAACCATATAACAATTACAGCACGGAATCAGGCCATCTCGGCCCTTCTAGTCCGTGCCAAACACTTATTCTCCACTAGTTCCATCTACCTGCACTCAGACCATAACCCTCCATTCCTTTCCCTTCCATATACCTATCCAATTTATTTTTAAATGTTAAAATCGAACCTGCCTCCACCACTTCCACTGGAAGCTCATTCCACACAGCCACCACTCTCTGAGTAAAGAAGTTTCCCCTCATGTTACCTTCTGTCCCTTAATTCTCAATCATGTCCTCTTGCTTGAATCTTCCCTACTGTCAGTGGAAAAAGCTTATCCACATCAACTAAAGTGGACCTTGAGTATCATTCATCAAAACCAGTCAATATTCCAAGAAAACTAACCATTTTTATTCTCCACCACCATTATCTCCTTAAGTAAATGTGTGACATGCAGGGTCTGTGTGACTAAGATCAAGATCAAATGCATCTATTATTTTCCCATCTTCTTACTACCTAGTAATAAAAAAACATTCCACCCCCATTGGATTTCAAAGCAGTGGGTCGATCTCCCTAATCAATGTGATTGCAATCAGATCATCTACAGCAATTGAGACACAAGGAACTGCAGATACTGGGATCTTGAGCAAAACATAACATGCTGGAGGAACTCAGCAGCCAGGAAGCATCTATGGAGGGAATGAGCAAGTGGCGTTTTGGGTCAGGACCACTCCTCCTCTTCTCTCCTTACCTGAACCCTTTTTATCTCCTTTTCAATATCGATGGTCAGCTCCCTAAATGTGGTAATGCCTTTAGTAGCTGAGTCGTTGAGATGGTAGGTGGAGATGAGTTCTACACCTTGCCTGCACTGATCTTTTTTTTTTTAAATATTTTTATTAAAAACATATGTACAAATAGTAATAAACGACAAATTGGTAACAGAGTTCTTACATAGTTTCAATTTTTAATATTTGTTTAATAGAAAATAAATAAAGAAAGAAAGAGATAAGAGAAACTATAAGTTAATAGAAAGAAAGAAAGGAGATTACAAATATAAAGATTATGGAGAAAAATCCAGGAGATGTTGAGTACAGTTGTTCATCCAACTCTAAACTCAAGTTTTGATTTTAATTTTGTGTTAAACCAATTTACTTTTTTAAAAATTCAATAAATGGAGACCATATTTAAAAAAATAGTTCTGGTTTGTCAATTAAGACAAATCTTATTTTTTCCAAATGCAAGGTCTCGGTCATTTCCGTAATCCACATTTTAATTGTGGGGATTGCTGTTTTTTTCCAAAATGTAAGTATTAATTTTTTTGCAGTTATTAAACTATAATCAAGAAAGTGTCTCTGGCTTATCGTAAAGTTTGTGCTATGTTCTGATAATCCTAATATTATTAATTTTGGATCTGGGTCCAGTTGACTATCGATAACTTTAGAGATTATTTTTTAAATGTCCGTCCAAAAATGTTGCATTTTTGTACAAGTTACAAAAGTGTGAGTTAATTTGGCTTCTTGAAATTGACATTTATCACAGAGAGGGGAAATACTTGGGAAGATCCTGTTTAATTTTGTCTTCGAATAGCCTGCACTGATCTTAACTGTTCTTCTATCCCATCACCATAAATCTCCACTTCAGCTTTTGCAACAAGCAGAGGGCAACACAATGGTAGAGCTACTGCCTTACAGCTCCAGAGACCCAGGATTGATCCCGACGACGGGTGCTGTCGGTACAGAGTTTGTACGTTCTCCCCATGACCTGTGTGGGTTTTCTCCGAGATCTTCGGTTTCCTCCCACACTCCAAAGACGTACAGTTTTGTCTGTTAATTGGCTTGGTATAAATGTAAAAAAATTATCCGTAGTGTGTGTAACGTAGTTTTAATGTGTGGGGATTGCTTATCGGTGCAGATTTGATGGGCTGAAGGGCCTGTTTCCGCACTGTACAGTAAACTAAACTAAGCCAACAACAAGCTCATTAGTAGTCCAAGGTAGAAGAAGTTAAGCTGACATGGTTTACTATCCTAGTTTTCCTTCTTGCCATGTGAAATCAATCAAGTGTCATCAGGTTTCAGCCTTAGTATCCACAGAATGCCACACTTATTATCCTGGCTTACAGAATACCTCCAGAATTGCAATCCCATTGTGCACTTTCCTAAAGAACCTAATCTATGTATCTGTACATATGTATAAACACACAGTCCCTGGTATTTATTTGCATTAGTCTTACAGACAGCTGGCTGTAGAGTACAGTAGGATTTCTAGAAATATGAACAATTGAGTTAGAATTGCATGATAATGAATAGAACTCAACATAATAGCAACATATGTGCTAGGTACACAGGTAGTCTATGTAACATCATTTGAATACTTAATAAAAACCTGAATTCAGTTCCTCTTTTTTGTTCGTCGCAGATTAAATCACCATTGTGTTTTCCTTATTGCAAATAATAAATTCAGGCAACTGCCTTTAATTATGAAAACAATGCTGCAGAGTTGAATAGCGAGACAAAAAGTCATAGGCATCTTAAAACAATGCATTAGATGAAAGAAACATATTACCCGACATGCAAAAGGCAAACCAGCTGGATTCTACATATACACGATATATCAACCTAGTCGATTGAATGGGTTAGGGAACTGTATGTGTGAAGGGCCTGTCCCACTTACGTGACATGTCGCGGGGTGTCACAAGTGCGGTCGAGAGTAGTCGCCCAAAGAGTCGTATATTTTTCTGGTCGCCGTTGGATTTTCAACATGTTGAAAATTTTCGGCCACCTGCGACGGGTGCCGGAAAGTCGCTGAAAAAAATTGCGTAAGTGGGACAGGCCCTTGACATCAAGCCTGACTTGGTTGTAATTTCCTCAGCTCAGCATTTGGAGAAAACAAAAGTACTCACTTTTGTGAACTCCCGCTGTCAATTTCTTTCCCTGTTCAAGCTACAGTTTCAATTTGAATTGTTTACAGCCATGACATCCTCATCAATTCAGAGCCATTTCCAACTTAAAACCCTCTCCATCACAATGTCCACTGTTTCCTATTTTGTAACAATATTGCATTTTTCCTTCTCCACCCAAGTACCAAAAACTCTAATCTATGCCTTTTGTTACCTCTAGACTCAATAATTCAATTTACTTCCATAATGAAACTGCAATGTGAGATTTGTTCTGCAAAAGTCAGATGAAGTATGATCCAGTCAAGATTTACCTGGAGGGTTCATACCAAGGAAAAAGCTGGACGAAAAGCTGCTCCTAAAACAGATTTCCCACTCATCTTCCCAAAGGTATGGGGTGTCATTTGGAAGAACCTCACATGCATAAAAAGAAAATCCATCTTATGCCTTAAAGCATTCATGCATATTTTAGGTCCATAAGAGTTCAAATACACAACCGCACAGAAACTCAGCAAGAGTTCCTGTCTCCTCCTACAATTTCAGAGAGAGAGTAACAAAGCCTCAGAGGAACTGACCATCATTTTACGTGTGAGATATAAACAGGATTACTGCTGTCCGATTTTCATTATGTTCGTTCTTCTCAAAGCACAAATCTAGCAACATTGAGGAGACTTGCCAACGCTCAGATTAGTCTCCTGGTTGATGTCATTTTGAGAAACACAATCTGTCAGTCTCCCTGGCTATAAATGTCATCTCCAACATTCCCTTAATGTTGACAGTTCTGTATCAAAGGCTTTGCACTGAGGTGCATAGCTAGTGCAAAGCTATTAAAGTCTAAGCAATACAATAGCTTCACAAGAACAACATGCAGAAGCAATTTAGGCCACCAGGCCAATTGGAAATTAAATCCAAAATGTCAAGTGCGCATTAATTCACATACCTGTAGTTTAAGATAATTAATAGATATTGTTGCAGCAGAAGCTTTAAGTAATGCAGATTACATTCTTCTCCACCTTCAAACAAAATCACTGGTATGGCCTTAAGCAATCTTAGTCGCGGCCTTGAAAGTGGCACAGATGGAATTGTTACAAAATGGACGTGAATCACACCTGAAACATCTGTCCATGTTTTGGCTGCGACATGCTTTTGCTGGGGCTTAAGTAGAGGCAGCTGGAGCCCCCCATCCCAAAGAGTTATTTGACAGCCTTTAGTAATGGGGCATCAAAATCATGGCATTAACACTTTCGGGGCATTCAGGGCTGCTTGATGAAACATATCCAAGAATCATTTGAAAGGATTAAAAGGAAAGTCATTCAGTATCTCTGCAATATCTTTTTTTTAAATTCTTCTTATAAGGTTAGAGTTATAGCAAATTTGCTGTGCTAGTTATTTTTTAATCCCTCAGCTATTAGCATAATTAATGGGAATGATCCTATTTAGTTTCTTTGGAGGAAAGCAACCTATGGGAAGGATGTCAAGTAAACCAGATTTTATGGGAGATGTTTAGTTTAGAGGTGTACTGCACCCAACCACTGGCGTCTACACATCTGTATGTGCAAGGACAAACATACTTACCTCTGGAAACAATCAATGATTTAGTGCCCTTTGTGCCTGTGGGAGTTTAACAAAAGCACTCAGCATGCTCACTGCCAATTTCCTGATGGCACGGCTGCAATATGAATGTACAGTTAATCATTACGTTGGATGACTCCTTGGAAATCGTGTTGTTTTTGATGGTACTATCTAATGAAAGGCATTACATTAGGTAGTGTAGGAAAGAACTACAGATGTTGGTTTAAACCGAAGATAGACACAAAAAGCTGGAAAGCTCAGCGGGTCAGACAGCATCTCTGGAGAAAAGGGATAGGTGACGTTTTGGGTTGAGACCCTTCTTCAGACAGAAACTGGTATTGTAAGAAACTGTTGTTCACAGGAATGTTTAAGAAAGAACTGCAGATGATGGAAAAATCGAAGGTAGACAAAAATGCTGGAGAAACTCTGCAGGTGAGGCAGCATCTATGGAGAGAAGGAATAAGCGACATTTCGGGTCGAGACCCAGAAGGGTCGCCTATTCCTTCTCTCCATAGATGCTGCCTCACCTGCTGAGTTTCTCCAGCATTTTTGTTTTCCTTGTTCACAGGAAGGTACTTTTTGGTATGGTCCTGATCCATGGTCACTGAAAAGGAATGCAATAGACTATTAAGACACATGCTACCGAGGACCACTTCACAACCCTTCACAAACAGTAACTGCCTGGTCTTCATGCAGACTTAAAGCAATACTGATCCTCAGGGCAGACAAAGTAAAATGATGCATACAGCCAATCTCATTCTAATCACTTCAAGCATTGCCACATCTGATTCAGCAATCATTAAATAGGAGTCAACCGCCAGGTTGCCATGTCACTGACTTGAAACTCCTGCCTGCATTTTAGGTTTATTCTTTGGCTCTGCAATGCTCAAAGAACCACACCATGTGTCTGAAACCAATAAGCCCTTTCATCCTTGCCTTTGTCTCTTTACAGCCAAACTGCAGTTTTAATCTGATACAAGGGACTATAGATCTGAGTACTGACCTCGCCATGTGAAATTTGCATTGTTACAGGAGGCCACCTTTCAATACAATTGCTGTTACCAATTTTCAAGACATCTGCAATCTGATTCATCAAAAGGAGCCAATTGGAGGAGCAGCACCTCATATTTTGCTTGGGTAGTTTACAGCCCAGCAGTATGAACATTGACCTCCAATTTCAGGTAGTCCTTGCTTTCTCCCTCTTTTCCCTCCCCTTCCCAGCTCTCCCACAGCCTCTTCCTTTCTTCTTCCCGCCCGCCCACCACCCACACATCAGTCTGAAGAAGGGTCTCGAGCCGAAACGTCGCCTATTTCCTTCGCTCAATAGGTGCTGACTCACCCGCTGAGTTTCTCCAGCATTTTTGTCTACCTTCGATTTTCCAGCATCTGCAGTTCCTTCTTAAACATCAAAAGAAGCCATGCATTTAATTGCTTGTTCTTCCACGAATGTTATCTTTAATGTCAGAGTCATACAGCATGGAAACAGGCCCTTCGACCCACACATATGCCGACCAAGATGTCCCATCGACGCCAGTCCCACCTGCCCACGTTTGACCCATATCCCTATAAACCTTTTCAAATCACTTTTAAATATAGTTATTGTACTTGCCTCAACTACCACCTCTGGTAGCTCATATATCCACCAACCTCTGTGTGAAATAGTTGCCCCTCAAGTTCTCATTAAACCTTTCCTCTCTCACCTTAATGGTAGGTTGCAGTCCTCCAGCATCTGTTACCTAACTTCTGCCTAAATATCATCGACAAATTCTCTGGATATTATTTTAGTTGTTTGTTTTCATCCTGAGAGGGATTTGCATTGTAAAGTTTAGGAAGTAAAAGTAAATGTACACAAGTTCTACGTCTATAAACTGGTACAACACATACGCAATATGTTTAGCCAACATTCACAAAGTTTTCAATGACTAATTCAATAACTAATTGAAATGAGGCCCTGTCCTAACTGAACCTAGGATACTCGTGTCTCAGTGGCACGACAATGATTGACGTTTCTACTCTCCGGGATTTTGGTACAAATTGAAACAATCATATGAGGTTTGTAACGCACTTTTTGCAATACGACTCAGAACAATTATCCGAGCACTAAACTTTCAGGGGACTGAATTAATGAATTAATCTGGAATTTAACAAGCTTATTTTATGGAAAGGTTGGTGCTAATTACAAACAGAAGGAACACATTATACACCGTTTATAGTCAGTTTTAAGGAATGTAGTAATTTAGGATATAAAGAAATAAACTGGGGATTCCAGTTTAATTATCCAATGAAACATACCACTGATGGGACAATTGAAGACGACACAAACATCTTCTTGCTGCTCTAGCTGAAGCTGTGTGCTCGTGTCTAGTTGTGTTTGGTAAAAGCATAAGGACTACAAGCATGGAAAGGCTAAAACCTTACATTCAATAAGTTCAAGGCTGCTCCTTTACTTCAACACCGCCTTTTTGTACAAACACTATCCCTCCATTCAGTTAACCTCGTAAAATCCATCATTTTCTTTTTTTACATAAAGTCAGTGAATGAGCCTTCACAGTCCCCTTGAACATAGAATTCCAAAAATTCACCAGCTTCCGAGTGAAGAAATTCCTATTTTCTCATTCCTGAATGGTCAACTCTCTATTCCGAGACTCCGGGTCTGGATAACCCAGCTAGGGGAAACACTATCTCCGCATCTCTCCTGTCAAGCCTTCTCAGAATTTTGTACTTCAATGAATTGTCTCTTCTTTGATACAGTTTGTGTCTCCCCTCTTAGAATAAACCTCCCTGCAAGAATGTTTCAAGCAGGGTAATTTTAAAGCAGAGAATGATAACTTCTTGGTTAGTTAGGGAATGAAAGTTTATGGTGAGAAGGCAGGAGGATGGGCTTGAGAGGGAATTATAGATTGGCCATCAGCCATCAATGGGCCAAATAACCTATTACTGATCCCATGTCTTATGGCCTTATAAAATCAAAGTAGAAAACCTTGTATCATGCTGCTGCATGTATGATTTCTCATTATACCTACGTCTCATTGTACTTTTGTATATAACAATAAACCTGGCTTTACTTGACGAGAGTATATCCTTACTCAGGTAAGGAAACCAGGTACAGAGCCCTGTGTCATAGTAGTAAAAGACTCTTATATTTGTATGTGTTTATTTATTCATTCAAGGGATGTGTGTTTCGCAAGCTGAGCCATCATTTTCATTGCTCACCCCTCATTGAAGGTAAGCTGCCTTATTTAACCCCTGCAGACTTTGAGGTGTGGGTAAATTCACCGTACTGTTCGGGAGGGAGTTCGACCCAACAATGGTGAAGGGACGGCAATACATTTCCAAGTCAAGATGGTGTGTGGTCAGGTGGTGATTTTCTCATATCTTTAGTATCCTTGCCCTTCTAGCTGGGAAAGATGGTGGGGTTAGAAGGCAATGTCTAAATAGCCTCAGAATGAAGCCATTTAGCCCATGGCCCAATGCAAAAAGTAATCCAGCCATGCCCACTACTCCAACCTTTCCCCATAGCCCTGCAGAATATTTTTGCAAAGAAACCAATACAGCTGCCATGAGAGATTTCCAGCAATCAAATCTAGAGGCGATAAGATTATGCACATGAATTATAACTGCAGTAGGATTGAAACAGAAATTAAGAGGAGAATGAGAGCATTAATTGTGTTGGGGATGGCCAGAAAAGACATTCATTTTGATAGCAGAATTCTATTGGGGTAAAATACAAGACCTTCACAAAGTGATGTATTGACGTTAGTGAATGATAAGAAGGCTGGAAAAGACATTCTGGTCTTACTCTAAAACTATCCTGCTTCTTGTGTTCACCTTCAAAGGTATTTTCCTCAGTCAAACTTTCCATCGGTTAATAATTTTCTTTCTAACTCAGTATCTATTCCCATTTTAAACAACCAGTTGTGAAGCATCATAGCGATTTTCCTTATATTAAAAGTATATTAGCATCAACGGCAGAAACAACAAGCCTTCTGGTGGTTACAATTACTATTAAATAAGACATGCTTCCTGAAAACCAATATATTCTTTAAGATGTGTTGACAATCATGCTTCATGGAGCTGGAATAATTATCTACCCTGTTTTTTCTGAAGACATTGACTCTTGCTGAGAACACCTCAAGTAGTTCTGACAATCCTCCAGCGCCTTGACTGAGTGACAATGCGGGCGTTGGCTCCAAATTGGCCTCAGATGATGCAAGAGCTGAATGTGAACTTGTTCTTGAATGATAGCCACACTTTCATGCATGCCAGATGGAGTTACTAACTTACAATAGAAGCAAGAACCATGACTAATTGTTACTCCTCAAGCCAGGAGCATTAAGGATCGACTGTAAAACTGCAATTGGCTGCCTCAGCATAGGTTTAGCGATTGAACTTCAACCTGCTTGTTGCAAAAAGAAAGTTCTTGGTTGGCCAGTGATTTTAACCACGAGGGCACCAGGGGAGCTCCAAGAAATAATTTCAATATTTCACTCAAGCATTGTCTACAGAAATGCTCTTAAATTATTTGAAAAAGCTATTTGCATAGGAGGTAAGTTCATAAGTTTTAGGAGCAGAATTAGACCATTTAGCCCATCGATCATGGGTGATGTATCTTTCCCTCTCCTGTCTTCTCCACATATTCTTTGACACTTTAATAATCAAGAGCCTGTCAATCTCTGCTTTAAAAATACCCAATGACTTGGCCCCTACAGCCATTTGTGGCAATGAATTTCATAGATTTGCCACGCTCTAACTAAAGAAATCTCCTTTCTAAAGGTACATCCTTTTATTCTGATGCTGTGTCCTCTAGTCCTAGACTCTCCCACCAGTGGAAACATCTTCTCCACATCAACTGTATCAAGGCCTTTCTCCATCCGGTATGTTTCAATGAGGTTCCCCCTCGTCCTTCAACACTCCAGCGAGTACAGGCCCAGAGCCGTCAAACGCTCCTCATACGTTAATGCACAGATCGGAGAGAGTTTCAGCACTAATACCCCTGGATTCATACTTGCCATTTGGAAGTAGACGTTGAACAGAAGCCAGACAATTCATCAGACTGCAGGGAGCAAAAATCAACTGGATGAAATGTTATGGTTCACACTTCTGCACATCTTGGCTGGATGGAATGCAATTATAACTGTTTCCTGTTGATTTAGTTGATGAAGTCAGCCTTTAACAGAACTGTATTAAACAAAAATTTCTGGCTCTTAACTTTGTTTTGAAGGCAATTAATTGACATCAGCCAGGAACTCCCCACTCAAATGCATGGTCATAACTTCGGCTGCAGCGTTAAAGAAGGTGCCACACCAGCACCTTCTCAAGGCCAACGAGAGATATCAGCAGTAAAAACTGGTCTTGCCAGCAATGCTCTCATCCCATGCACAAATACATAAAAATCTTGCCAATCAGCCTGAACTTGGATACCAGGACATTCTGGTTTCCTGCTGCTGATGACATCTGGTCCTCCCCTGGTGTAGGATAGATACGAGGTGAAAACATGTCCAGCATCACACCCTCCAATGGTGCAATCTACCAGCTGGAGGGCACACTTGGACATAGCATCAGACGACGTGTGGTGATATTCCAGCAACATTCAACAACACAATAGAAAATAAGAATAAATATACATGTGACCTCTGATTGCTGAATGATTTTGCCGATGCAGCCCAGATTCCAGTGCACAATGTGGCCCCGCGAAAGGGCAACGAGGTATGTTGTATTGTATTCCATCATCTTTATTGTCATTTCAACAGTAGAAAAATAAGAAAACACAAAAAAACGTTGCTCAACATGTGACCTCTGATTGCTGAATGATTTTGCCGATGCAGCCCAGATTCCAGTGCACAATGTGGCCCCGCGAAAGGGCAACGAGGTATGTTTAAAGCTAAGCAATTATGGTAGCTGTTCAGTGAACAACACATTATTTAAAATACCCTGTTTGAGGTCTAGATGCCATCTGTGAATACTCTAGGATCACAAGACTAATTTGATTTGGGATATTCTGACTGCTGGAGTATTACATGAAACTTCAGCTGCTTTGAAAACTAACCTGAAAACTTGACATTTGGACTGGTATAAAAACAACTACAGATCCCAGAAATATATTGTTGCAGCAAATCTGACTCCTGTTTGGAGTAAAGTGCTCCCAAAATGAATCTTTGATACATATAGATCCTGAGGATTGCAATCTGATATTTTCCAATGCTGACCCTGTATAATCTGTCTTGAATTTAATCTTGAAAAGAGTAAATTATCTGTTATCTAATAAACGTACTTACTTACTTACTGCCAGTTATGCCTCCTGGCATGTAGGGCACCAACAAAGGTCCTCCACTCCTGCCTGATCTGGGCTAGCTTCTACCCTATTATCTAATAAAATTACCCTTTTATTCCCTGTTCTTTTTTCTCTGACAGCAGTTCTTTGCCAAGAAGATGCTAGCAAATCACAATCTGCCAATTCAATAATCACAATTCAATACCCATTGCATTTTCCACAACCCAACCTCCACTGCCACATTTGTCAACAGTGCAACACATATGAGCGAGTTGATAAGAAATCAGAGAATGACTATGAAACATTACAAATCAAGGTGCTAAAGACAGACAAAGTTTTTCTAAAGAACTTTTCACCACATCTAAGATCATGTTTAAAGGCCTGTCCCACTTAGGCGATTCTTTCGGCGACTGCCAACGGTTGTCACAGTCGTAGCAGGTTTCCGAAAAAGTGGCGATTGGACCCCCCCCACCCCACCACGACAATGTCTATGACAACCCACCACCTAGTCGATGTCAAGCTACCGACAACCGGCGACCCAATCGTCGCAACTTAGGACGTCCACCTACGACAACCTACAACTACACAGGTGACAACCGGAGTCAACCTACATCCACCTGCGACAAGCTACGACAAGCAATGACCCTGTCGGCGACAACTGAAGACAATTCAGTCGTCGGTACCTGTCGCTGGTTGACGTAGGTAGTCGCCAACGGAATTCACCAAAGTCAGCACCCGGCAACAACCAACGTCATCCTGGCGACAACCTGCGTCGCCCTGGCGACAACCGGCGACAGCACCTACGACAGGAGAAGATGAGCTACGTCAAGCCCACAGCCGCCAAAATGTGTTGAACATTTCGAAATCCAGCGGCGATCAGAAAAACGTTACGACTCTGTAGGCGACTTGAGGCGGCTACTCAGGACCATACAGGTCCTCCACAACCATGTGAAAACAGCTAAGTCGCCAAAAACAATGCCTAAGTGGGACAGGCTCTTTAGTCTGTATAATTGTGATTTTGATTCAAAAATTTAAACAATTTGGTCACAAATTTAGCGAATGAAAGCAAAGCCAAATTACTAACCTCACTGAAAACCATTGAGACAATTTAACATTTACTTGCACATTGTCCAATTGCTTTGTTTCCTGATTCTACAGCGTGCAAAGAACCTCAATTATCAACATTAATGACAGGTCGTGTTCACCACAAGCACCAACCAATTATCTGATACGAGTTGTATCCTGAACACAGAACCAAAGTGTCGTTCCTGTAATAGTTGGAAAAAAGAGAAATCTGAATTACCCGACTGAGTAGATATGTAGTCAAATATTGTTCTACGTATGAATTTACAAGCTTCAAAACAAAACATGCATTGCAATAATTACTGAAAATTCATCATCTATTGCAGCAAGATGGCTGATCTGACTATTTCTCAAGGAAAATTTTGGAAAGCATATGAAAATACTTGCGAAAGGTACATGGCCCTTTGACTAAATAAATGGTATGTCATATACAGATGCATATATTTATTTAATGCTAATCTCTGTCAAGGACTTTCCAAGAACAGAAAATGCTGGAAATAGTCAGCAGGTCAGGCCAGATTGGTGGGAAGAGAAACGTATTTAACATTTTATGTCTCTTTCTCTTCCCACAGATATAGCTTGGGTCTACTGAATATTTCCACCATTTTCTGTTTTTATTTATATGTCTGGTACCCGCATTTATTTTATTATCAAAAATTAAATGAGACGCACAGAATCTCTTGCCCAGAGTAGTGGAATCGAGGACCAGAGGACATAGGTTTAAAGTGAAGGGGAAAAGATTTAATAGGAAACTTTTTCACACAAAGGGTGGCAGGTGTATGGAACAAGCTACCAGAGGAGGTAGTTGAGACTGGGACTATCCCAACGTTTAAGATCAGTTAGACAGGTACATGGATAGGACAGGTTTGGAGGGATATGGACCAAGCGCAAGCAGGTGGGACTAGTGTAGCTGGGACATGTTGGCTGGTGTGGGCAAGTTGGGCCGAAGGGCCTGTTTCCACACTGTATCACTCTATGACTCTAAATCAACACAGTCCTTCAACAAATTATATTGGCAATTCCACAAGTTACATTTATGGTGGAAATTTCCAACTTAAATTTGTCACACTGTAATTGAACACATCTGCCAGTGGTGATACTATAACAAAACACTTAGTGTTGAAGGAACTCAGAACAACAGGCAGCATCTATGGAGGGAAGAGACAGAAGACACGTCAGATTGGTACTCTTCTTCTGACGGATCAGCGCTGAATTTCTCCAGCACTTTGTGATTTGCTCAAGATTCCAGCATCTGCACATTCTGTACTCCGTGATATTGCAGCATCTCTGTTTCACCTTTCCCTGCAACCTGTTGAGCAAAAACATCGCTCCAACAAAGTCTATTTCTCTATTTCCTGAATAACTTTTACATTTAAAAATAAAGAATGCATAATCACATTTTATCGAAATATTGGGATCAGAATTACAACATCCTGTTCCGATTATCTCCTGACATCTAACTGAACTTCTCCAGATGAACGTATTCAGTTTCAACTAATCAATCCTAGTATCAAGCTAAATTTGAAATTCTGCAGCACTCTTAAAAAAATGATTAAGGATGGTACATGTTACAGCTGCTAAATAACTGCCTATATATGTTTCTGGTATGTGTGTGCATATTATATTTCCAGATTAATTTTTCTAATTTGTTCTTAGGATTTAGTATCTATGACCACTTAGCCCCAGAACTTTGTGGTTTGCTGGGCCAAATGACAAGGCAATAAGAATCAACCACATTGTTGTGGGTCTGGAGTCACATATTGGCGAGAGCTGGGAATGATGGCCTATTTCCTTCCTCGATGGACATTTGCAATTATTTTTTTTTAGTTTTCCTGTAGACCAGCTTCCTGTAAACCAGTGTCTGCAATCATTTGTTTCTACATAGAAGAGTACAGCACGGGAATGGTCCCTTTGGCCCACACTACCTGCGCCGAACGATGCCAAGTTAAATTAATCGTAAGCTTTGGCTTTGTGGTTATGAATTGCTTATATATATAGGATGGCAAAGTGGCACAGCCAGAGAGTTGATGCTTTACAGCGCCAGAGACCCAGGTTCCATCCTTACTATGGGTACTGTCTGTATGGAGCTTGTACGTTCTCCCTGTAGCCACATGGGTTTTCTCCAGGTACTCCGGTTTCCTCCCACACTCTAAAGATGTACAGGTTTGTAGGTTCAATGTAGTTTAGTAATATTGTAAATTGTCCCTAGTGCTTTGGATAATGCTAGTGTATAGAGCTTAGGTGCAGGAGTAGGCCATTCGGCCCTTCGAGCCTGTACCGCCACAATATGATCATGGTGATCATCCAACTCAGTATCCCGTACCTGCCTTCTCTCCATACCCCCTGATCCCCTTAGCCACAAGGGGCCACATCTAACTCCCTCTAAATATAGCCAATGAATGTCAACTACCCTCTGTGGCAGAGAGTTCCAGAGAGGTTCCATCTCTGTGTGAAAAAAGTTAGTTCTCATCTGTTTTAAATTTCCCCCTTATCCTTAAGCTGTGACCCCTTGTCCTGGACTTCCCCTAGTGCATTGGATAATGTTGTAAGTTTCTATAAGATGTAAATGGGGTGTTTGCTGGCGGACTTGGTGGGCTGAAGGGCCTGTTTCCACACTGCATCCCTAAAGTGTCGGGCAGACATCAAATACTCAGCTCAGAGACAAGAATTAAGTTACATTTGTTCAAAACCTAACCTCAGTTTGCCGTCACTCCAATTCGCAACACAGGACAGCTCATGGCTCTCTGCATCATGTTATTAATCATGGTTAAGAACCTTCACAAATGTGTAAAATATCTGCCTCCAAGAATGTTCAAAATAAATTCACGCATGGATCATACTGAGGTAACATTACTATTAACCAGACAGATTTTCAAAGCAGTGCTTACAGAAATTTAAACTGGCATTTTCACATTTGGCAGCTTGGCCCCTGAAATTTAGTTCAAAGAAGATTTACGAGGATGTTGCCAGGACTCGAGGGCCTCAGCTCTAGGGAGAGGTTGAATAGTGAGACTTGATTCCTTGGAGCGCTGGAGGATGGGAGGTGATCTTACAGAAGTGTGCAAGATCATGAGGGGAATAGATAGGGTGAATGCACAGAGTCTTTTTTACCAGAGTAGAAGAATCAAGAACTAGAGGAAGGCGAGAGGGGAAAGATTTAATAGGAATCGGAGGCAACTTTTTCACACAGAGGGTGGTGGAATATATGGAACAATCTGCTACAGGAGGCAGTTGAGGCAGGTACTGGAGCAGAATTTAAAAGACACTTGTATAAGAAAGGTTTAGAAGGATCTGGGCCAAACGCAGGCAGATGGGACTGGTGTAGATGGGGTATCTGGGTCAGCATGGGTAGGTTGAGCCAAAGGGCCTGTTTCCATGCTGTATGACTATGACTTTTATTTGCAACTGCCAAATGTTTGCTTTTTATTAAGTAAATACCATTTCCAAAAAATATTTAGACATACAGTGCAAACAAGAATATGTAAAACACATTTTAATACCATGCCCATTAATACGCAGAGATGCATAAAATCAAAAAGCATTTGAGGGAAGTAGGCAGCATCAAAGATACTAGAGGCAGCATCATCCTATTAATCTGGTCAGAATAAACATCGACAGTCAAGAATCCCAAAATACTGCCCCCTTGCTAAAAGAAAATCCTATTTAAAAGTGTATTACGGCAGCAAAGCTTGCAGCAAAAGCTCCTCTCTTCGACCTTTCTAACAATGCATCCAAATTATGGATCACGTTAACGTTGTCAATTCCATTCAAATGCAGTGGTTTTCAGGTCTAGCCGAGCAAAGAGCATCTCAATTGGAAGCAAACAATGTACATGCCATTCAATCTTTGCGAATGCTTTAAAAAAAATGATCGTATAGCCCAATTTACTCAAATGTCTATCAGCAATTCGGGGGACGACAAATTGATCGATCTCCCACAAGTTGCAGCAGGTAAAGGACTGCACATTTATTCTGGTTTCTCTGTCTGCCTCGGTTTTTATTTCCCCTAGCCGCTGGGTTTTGCTTAAATGACTACACACGACTGAGTTATACCGTATGGAATAGCCCACGAGAGTTAGCTTCGCATCCATTCCCCTCAAGATAGCTGGGAATGCAAAGTCCCAAACACATCCACACTGCCCGTCAAGGCACAAGCCCAACCTACCGGTGATCTCATCAGGATTTTCAGCAAGCGTGTCGGCAGGAGCACTCAGTTCGCCAGTTGAGCTCTTGCAGCGGGTACCAGTCTGCTTGTCTAACACATCTATGGAACATTGAGACCCAACCTGTTTTTTCTGTTGCTTGATGTATGATCGTTCAGTGGCTGTGTACCTTGCTCGTGCTTTCTGACTTCAGGAGTGTTTTTTCCCCTCGCTTAGTGGAATATCTCTTGTGTTTTATGGGGGCTGCATTTGAATCACAGTGCCTGAAGACGAGCAAACCTTGAACAGGTAAGCAAGCGGGCGCTAAAGTGTTTTACTCATTTGGAAGATTTTTTCCCCCTACTTTGCAAAATAGCAGATAACGTGCAACATGACCCTCACTCACTTTATTAAATGCAGAGTGAGCAAGCTGCATAAAACGCCTTTGTTTTATAGACACAAAGTTTTCTCCACTTGTGAACAGATTCAATCGGCACTGGCTGATCTTACTACGAGTAATTATGCGAGTTAACTCTGTAAGGGCGGAAGGATCTAAATCGCTCTGGAAACAGGACATTCTTCTGTGCATCTACACATCAAAACGTGACAATGTTCACAATATATTGAAATGCGATTGCTAGGTTAAACAAGAAACGTACTCAGATAATTTCGTCATTTTAATAGTATTTATGTAATGGGTTATTTTGATAAATTATATTGATATAATTTCCAGCTTTGACAACATTTTCTGGTCAGCCTCCTCAATCCAGAAGCACCAAAGCACCATCCCATTAAACCAATTTTCTAGAAAATACATCTTGAGGCAACTAACTGGTTACTGATGGAAAGTTATATTCCACTTTTTGTTTTATTGTTAAAACTGAGTATTTTCGTTGTATTTAACTGTATTCTTGCAGTTTTTCTGTCGGTCAGGCAATAGAAGATTGTACCCCCTTTATAACGAGCAGTTGTGGAAAACGGATACATTTTTACTGCAGCCCTCTTGCGATTTCGCACTAACACAAAGCATGCCGTTTTGGCTCCATATGCAGAAATTGGCAGTGAAACTAAGTGAAGTAAAAATAATAGCTGTCATTCTGTGTGAAAGGACTGCTGCACAAGGAAAATACATTGTAACAATGTGACATCAAACACATTTCAAATATTTCCAGCACAGCCATTAATACCTGTATTCCCCTAGCTTCCCATCAACTAATACCTTGATTATATAGAGAGAAAAAAGAACAATTGTAAACTTGGGAAAGAGAAATACCTGCAGAAATAAGCAGGATTGCATAGTTACTTAACTCTCAACATGTGAACTCTAAGGAAAGGTATTAGGATTTTGATATATCCACAACTAAAAGCAGTTTTGAGGCATTCTGCTTGTTTAGCTTGTGACAATGAAGAAGCCTGTCCTTTCTGCAAACATTTCTATTTGCCGACCAACCACTAAATGATGCATATAACTAGTCTCCCCTTCCTGCTCCCTCCTTTCATTCTCTTAATTCTGTTTGCATGCACCATAAAGCAATGTCATTTTGTAGTGAATTGTCAAGGGCTTATTCTTTACCTTTCTTCACTTTCACCTACTTGTCAAGAGCATTGGATAAACATTCATTCCAGGCAGTCTCATGAAGCTAGACACAAAAAGCTGGAGTAACTCAGCGGGACAGGCAGCATCTCTGTAGAGAAGGAATGGGTGACGTTTCGGGTCGAGAAATCTGAAGAAGGGTCTCGACCAGAAGCGTCACCCATTCCTTCTCTCCAGAGATGCTGCCTGTCCCGCTGAGTTGCTCCAGCTTTTTGTGTCTATCTTCGGTTTAAACCAGTATCTGCAATTCCTTCTTACACAGTCTCATGATGCTGATGAATTCAATTTCATCATTCTGTGCAAAGATTGTTTTTACGGTGATTTTACTTTGAGTGCCTTTTGAGAAGGAGCGTTATGGTCTGAACAGGTTTTTAACCAGGTGAGTGATTTTTCCATGCTACTGGTTTCTGTAGCGAATAGCTGAGATTTTAAAGTCAAGTGTTCAAACCCCTACTGCTGTACCGATCCTCACTTTCCCCTTTTGTATTTTGATCAAATTTAAATAATTGCTAATGTTGTACTGAGTATTCCCGCAGAGATTAGTCCTGCTTTGTTTTTTTCTAACTGGGTCTATGCACTGAATCTTAATGAATTTGAGGAAGATGGCTCTGGTCACAAAATGCTTTGAAGACATTTGTAAAGATGGAGTGTAAGGGTTGAAGTGAGAAATGCACGAGATATAACGAAGGGTGGAAACAGATAACATGAAGAGATCAGCTCTACCACTGGGTGACCAGTTTCAAGCATGCTTGCACGTACAGACAACCAGTTTCTGATGCATTTGTGAGACACATTGGAGCTAAGTTGTCAACAGTTTGCTACAAACCAGTCTATGAAGTAGCACAGATGCCAGCTGCCAAATTTTAAAGCTGTATGACTGGTGTGTATAAAAAGGAATTAAATTATAGTTTCCTGGAGCTCTGATTTTCAGACACATAACAATCTAAATGGAAAGATGTCTAACAAAGAGGCAGCTACAGTAAGAATAAGCAGCACACGTATTCACTACAGCCTTTCAGTAACTTCAATGAACAGCAGGGAGCATTAATTCACATTGTGCTAAATGTGGAACCTTCGACCTGAATTCTAAACCCATCTTCTTCCCCACTACTCCAACATATTAAAAAATAAAATGTTGGTGAGCAGATACTGTTTTCCTAGGTTAGCAGAAAGATCTTCAATATCTTCCAGTTAACATGCTTTCAATTACAAAATATTCAAAGTGTGGCTGTATGGGTGGGGATTCAATATACCCTCTCACAGGCTTTAGGCACTTGTAATACAACACAAGTAAAATAAAGAATTACTACGAATAAGCAGGTCAGAATCTTGTGATTTCTTGGTATGATTCAGCACAGTGTTCTCACTGCTCAAACATTAGTTAATACAATTACTAACTTTCCTTGTTTATCAATTTTAGTGAATCCCAGAATAGGGCAATTAATGGATTCAATGCAATGCATTAGTTGGATTGTAAACCAGGTGCAGATGTAATAGAACTAACTGACCAGAGTTTCTGAAGAAGGTTCTTGACCCAAAATGTCAACTATTCCATTTCTCCAGAGATGCTGCACGACCCAGCTTTTTGCATCTGTCCAGAGTTTCATCTGACAGGCAGGTTGAGCTATAATATATGGTACGCAGCAATATTGGTCTTATGAAAACGTAGCAGTTTGCATAAGAGGAAGTCTAACAATGAACCAGGATGCTTACCTTGGTTTTATTTATGGAGCTTAACAATTCACTTGGTCTCTTTTTTTTAATGTAAATCCTGATTTTCTTGTTTTCTCTCTCTGCCTTCTACCCACACCACCCTGCCCCACTGATCGACAGTTCCTTTCAACTGCTGTACCTGTAAACTGAGTATGGAAAACAGTTAAATCAGTCCAATGTTGAAAATCCACCGATCTCTGCTATTCCCTTCTGAAAAGTCTATAAGAACGCAAATGTAGCAGTATTACGTTAAATTATTGTGCCTCTGAATGTGGTTGCAATAAATCTTCTAATTTAAAGACAATGGATAAGCTACAAAAGGCTTTTCAAAGAAATATGTCAGTTTACCCGAGATGCGCTTAGCTTTGAACTGAATTTTAGTCCAGATTAAATATTTTGAGGATTAATTACAGTGTCACAGCAATTGAAGCAGAACTGTTCAAAGGTTAATCTAAGGCAACCTGATGGCGCAGTGTTCTCTGTGCCACGCATTACTCTAGAAGGTTTGGAAGAAGCTTTATTAATCTCCATGTCTCCACAATCCATTCCCTACATAATGAAACCCCAGCCTCCAACTGAGGTCATCTGCAGACGATACAGATTAGAAAGCGAGCCATTTACCAAACAGGGACCTAAAAGAAAATATGAAGGAGACAATTAACCTGGCACATATTTTGTCTGATAGGAATATCACAAATGCACAGGAAGATCAGTGGAAAGCTGAGGGGATTATGCTGGGGGTATGCCACAACTGTGGGAATAACTGTTTAAAAATAAACTTCTTTGAAACGAGATATGAATAGAGAAAATAAATTCCAGAGCGCACAGATGTTCTATTGTGCCCTTAATGCTGGAGAGCATTCTGGAATTTATTATCTCCAGGAACTAACAATGAAATGTTAATTTTCTTTCACACCTGACTGCAGATTTTAAAACCAGAGTATTACCTTATTTGATTAAGAGTTTAAGAAGGAACTGCAGATGTTGGAAAATCAAAGGTAGACAAAAATGCTGGAGAAACTCAGCGGGTGAAGCAGCATCTATGGAGTGAAGGAATGGGCAACGTTTCGGGTCGAAACCCTTCTTCAGACCTTATTACCTTATTTGAGTTCTTTTCCAAATGCACTGGAACTGAGCTAATGATAATCAGCAAAAAAACACCTGAACAATTCAATAGAGACTGGTTAAAGCGTTATATCCAAAGCATTTTTTTCAGTTCTTGGACGGATGTTTCCTGAGCTGTATAGACAAGCTGCCTACGTTCAAGACCACACGGCCAAGAGTAGATTGTACACTAGACGATAGATACCTCTATTTTAACCACATGCAAATCAGGGCATGAGCTTAATATTAAATTGGGTCACCTCCCCCAAGCTGTCAAAGTTTTAATGCATCATTAAAAAACAAATCACAGGCCATACTGTTGCCTAACAAGCAGGAATATGGATACACTTTAAAAATTATTCATAGTAAAGCTGTGGACATTCACTGTTGTAAAATGTAATGAATTTTCTACTCTCAGAGATGAATAATTTCACAGTTGAAAACAGAATACTTTCCATAATTCAGTGCATCAAGATTAACATCTGACTCTCTCTAGGTTTGTGAAATATATAATTCCTTCTTTTCAGTTTAGCCAAACGTTTTAACTCGGCAGAATGCCCTCCAATGTGCTGTCAGTTTCTAGATATCAAGACCAATGACCCTTATTGTCCCATTGACTTTCACCAATAAATTCAACTTTTGAATTAATGCAGGCAGTGGCGAGTGGAGTGCCGCAAGACTTGGTGCTGAGGCCGCAACTATTTACAATATATAATTAATGATTTAGATGATGGGATTAAAAGTAACACTACAAATTTGCAGATGACACAAAGCCAGGTGGCAAGTGTGAACTGCGAAGCGGATGCTAAGAGGTTCCAGGGTGACTTGGACAGGTTGAGTGAGTGGGCAGATGCAGTATAATGTAGATCAACGTGAGGTTATCCACTTTGATGGCAAGAACAAGGAGGCAGATTATTATCACAATGGTGTCAGATTAGGAAAAAGGGAAGTACAACGAGACCTGTGTGTCCTTGTGCACTAGTCACTGAAAGTAAACATGCAGGTCCAGAAGGCAGTGAAGAAAGCTAATGGCATGTTGTTCTTCATAACGAGAGGATTTGAGTATAGGAGTAAAGAGGTCCTTCTGCAGTTGTACAGTGCCCTGGTGAGACCACATCTGGAATATTGTGTGCAGTTTTGGTCTCCTGAGGAAGGACATCCAGGGGCCATAGTCTAAGAATAAAGGGGAGACCATTTAAAACTGAGATGAGAAAAAAAGTTTTCACCCAGAGTTGTGAATTTGTGGAATTCTCTGCCACAGAAGGCAGTAGAGGCCAATTCACTGGATGAATTTAAAAGAGAGTTAGATAGAGCTCTAGGGGCTAGCGGAAACAAGGGTATGGTGAGAAGGCAGGCACGGTTACTGATTGTGGATAATCAGCCATGATCACAATGAATGGCGGTTCAGGCTCGAAAGGCCAAACCGCTTCCTCCTGCACCTATTTTCTGTTTCTATGGTTATGGATCTTAGACACGTGCTGCTTTCACCCAATTGCTCAGTGTTCATGTGCTTAACTTGATCGTGCACATGAGTGGATAACTCGGATGTCGGAAGGGGAGTCGTTCAGATTGTGCCCACTTTAGCAAGGGCCACCGATTAACAATCAAGGGCAAGAATCCCAGATATCTTCCCTCAGTCTAAGATTGCCAAAGACTATGGTCATCCTCAAACTGCTACCCAATTGAATTCCGCGCTCAGTGAATTGAAGTTTGGACCACTTTGTCCAAAAACTCATTGATATACTGAGCATGCAATTTGCAAACTGAAGCAACAATTTTAATGAGCAAATAAAAACTCCTATTTTGAGTCTATGTCCTTTAGTTTTTGATTCCCCGACCCTGGGTAAAAGACTCTATGCATTCACCCTATCTATTCCCTTCCTGATTTCACACACAAGATTACCCTCAACCTTCTGCACCTCGATGAATAAATTCCTAGCCTGCCCAAGATTTCTCTACAGCTCAGGCTCTTGAGTCCTGGCAACATCATCGTAAATCTGCTCTGCTCTTTCTAGTTTAAAACATTGTTATGTTACACATGTCAAATGTTATATTATTAAGTTTTAAAAATCACAACTTCTGAAATGGTTTTAGTGCCTCCACAGCGGTTGAAACATGTCCGACTGGCCAAATAAAAATGCTAGATTTGCCTCCTGGTCTACGCCGAGTTAACAAATCGAAGTTAGAGTACTCCTACTTTTCATATCATAAAAATAAAACGCTATTTATTGTAGATGTAAGACCTCCAAATTTTGTCCTTGGGAGTTTGGTGATAAAATTTACATGTATTTTTTGTAACACAAATAATACTAATTTGCAATTCAATGTTGGTAGTGCAATCAGTACAAGACATTTTTCAATTACAGGATATTGTTCAGTCAAAAGTATGTGAGACCAACAAATCTCCCGGGATAAATACTGTATTTCCTCAGCTAATGAAGAGAAATAAGGAAGAAATTTCTCTCAGAGGCATCAATTAATCACTGCCTGTTGAAGAGTTTTCTTGGAACTTGGAAGGTGTGGATTGGAGGCCCTCATTGTTTAGTGGACACATGCGTCATTTTGAACGTGCTGATAAAGCAGATTGTGTTTCATTCTTTGGTGCAAAACGCACGGTGGGGCATGCGGTAGAGTTGCTGCCTCACAGCGCCAGAGACCTGGGTTTGATCCTGACCATGGGTGCTGTCTGTACAGAGTTTGTACATTCTTCTCGTAACCGTGTGGCTTTTCTCCGGGTGCTCCGATTTCATCCAGAGGCGTACAGGCTTGTAAGTTAATTGGCTTTGGTAAAATTGTAAATTGTCCATAGTGTTAGTGCGCGTGGATTGCTGATCAGCACAGACTCAGTGAGCCAAAGAGCCCGTTTTGGCGCTGTAAACGAAAGTGTAACACAGAGTGGTAGATGCCTGGAACATGCTGGTGCAGGCAGGTCAAAAGCCTTTTAAATAGGCACAAAATGTGTCGGAAATAGGATATGGTTCATGTGTAGGCAGAAGGGATTGTTTAATTTGACCTAGTGTTCGGCGCAGACATTGTAGGTTGAAGGACTTGTTCCTGTGCTGTGCTGTTCGATATGCTATGGAAGCAGAGTTGCGAACAGCATTTAAGAGGTGTCTACATGGGTACTTGAATCAGCTAGGTGTTGAAGAATTCAGGTCAAGTGCTGGAAGATGTGATTAATATGGATGTGTGCCCACTGGTCAGTCTGGATGTGGTGGCTTGGGAATGACAGTGAATCTTCCTGCATCTAGCCTGTCCAACCCCCTTAAGAATGTTGTTATTTTGTAAGTTTCTATAAGATCCCCTCTCAATCTTCTAAATTCTAGAAAAATAGTAAAAGTCTCATCTTCATAGGCCCCTGATCCCAAACCAGTGGTGACTTGACTAAGATGTCCTTCCTCAGTGGACGATCTGCGGCTCAAAAAAAACAAAAAATGTGCCATCTACCACATCGCAAGATTTGCCTGGCTTTGGCACAGTCCATTATTTGAACAGTGCAAAAGATAGTTAAATGGTCCAACTCAGATATTCATCTCAAATGTATCCACCTGACATTTCAACAAAAGTAGTTGTACCAGTTAATTTATACTTTGAATTTCAAATCAGCAAATGTTGGTGATGGGCTCCCTAACAAACAAAGACTGCAGTGAGTTTAAGGCAAGGTTCAATCTTAGCATTCCATAACCATTTAGAAACAAAATGAGCTTCTGAAGTTTCCAAAATGTCAGCTATCCATGTTCTCCAGAGATGCCGTCTGACCTGCTGAGTTACTCCAGTACTTGGTGTCCTTAAGTGAGCTTCCTCTCCTTGTTTATGACATTAGAATTGCTCAATTGGTGCCTTAAAATGGGAAGTGAAAGTAACTATCCTCGTCATCAAGAAAGCATTTGATCATGCATAGAATCGAGAAGCCCTGGCAAAACTGGTCAACGGGCATTAAGAAGAAATACTTCAGTGGTTGGAGTGATATAAATGCAATTGGTTGTGGTTGTTTGAGGACACCCTTTCCAGCTTGGGGCAGCATTGCAAGAGTCCCTCCCCGGGTGATGTTCGAGGGCAAGCTGATCCATCGTTGCCTTTCCCTCCATCATATGGTCAGACGTTCACTGATGACTTCACACTGTTCAATAACATTTGCAATGCCTCAGGAAATGAAACTGCCCTTGCTTGCTGCCTGTAGAAAGACGCACACAGTGCAGGCATGAGCTGATAGAGCAAGTAACATTAACACTACTGCATTTTCAGGCAATGACAACCTCCAATAAGTGGCAATCTTAACCGTCTACCTGTGGCAATCAATTGCATTACCATCATCAGGTTCCACACCAATAACATCTTGGAGGTATATAATGACCAGAAATCTAAATGTACAACCATACAAATACTATGGCTACAAGAGATCAGAGGCAGCCGGTCCTATAGTGACCTACCACAAAGCCTCCTCATCCAGAAAGTCCAAGTGTGGAATGTTCTTGAATACGCTTCATTTACCTTGAGGTGCAACTTGAACAACATTGAGAATAAAGCATGTTTAGGAAGGAACTGCAGATGCTGGTTTATAGAGGATAAAGCAGTACTGCCTCTCTCTTTGCACACCAAACATTTATTTCCTCCTTCATGATGCGAGGAAGTTTGAAGTTGGGTACCATGTACAAACTGTATTGCTGCTGCTTGTCTATGCTACTCAGAAGTACCTCCCAAGCTTGCAACCTGAACTAACACTAGCAAGAAGGACAAAAGTTGAAACATCACCATGGCCGCAGCAGTAGAGTTGCAGCGTCGAATTTGATCCCGAATACGGGAGCTGTCTGTACGGAATTTGTACGTTCTCCCCTTGACCGCATGGGTTTTCTCCGAGATCTTCAGTTTCCTCCCGCACTGCAAAGACGTACAGGTTTGTAGGTTAATTGACTTGGTATAAGTGTCATTATCCATAGTGTGAGGAGGATAGTGTTAATGTGCAGGGATCGCTGGTCGGCAAGGACTTGGTGGGCCGAAGGGCCTGTTTCCGTATCTCTAAACTAAACTAAACATTACGTACAAATTCCACCAACTCATGTACTATTCTTGGAAAATATTTTGCTATTCTTTCATCATTGTTGTGTCAAAATATTGGAATTCTATACTCAATTACTCATTGTGAGAATACCGTCACCAAAAGGATAGCAGCGGCTCAAGAAGGCAGTTTACCACCACCTCCAAAGGATAGTCTCAGCCTACCAACCTCTCCCTATAGCTTGTGCCCTCGAGTCACAGCAACATCCTCGTAAATCTTTTCTACACTCTTTCCAGCTTAAAGGCATCTTTCCAAATAAACCAAACACAATATTCCAAGTGTGTCTCATGGTGGAGCTGAACTTATGTACATTTTTTTATGTGAAAGCTTTTCATTTTTTACATTCTTCCTCCCTGTTGACATGATATCACTCCTTGAGTACACCCAATCACTTGAGCTTAACGTTACACCTGTAAAAGAGCATCTTAGACAATGATGCTTGTCCTCGGTGCTCTTATGAAAAGTCAGCCTAGATTGCACCCTTAAATGTTACATTGGGCTTGAACCTCTTGAATCCTTTAACTGCTAGCTGTTAGCCGATAATAGAACAAAATCAATTATTTTATTTGCTAGATTAAATGTTAACATCAGGACCATTCGCCTAGCTTTTTTCGTGTGTTTATAATTGCTTTCATTAAAAATAGAAATTGAGAGTAGTTTAACAAAACATTCCTTCCGACATGTTTCCCCTTTAAAAGTCCAATTTATCTGAAGAGCCACATTATGTTGAAGATTGAAATGTGATTTCATGGTGGTACTTCTGCATCTCCTTCAGGCATGATCCTGCAGTTTATGACAGTGGGAAAGTATTGAAAGAATGCAGTGTTGCTGTTGTAACAATTGGAGCATACTCAAGATAACAATGAAAAATATATACTTTCATAAATGAAACATCCAAGAAACTAAAAAAAATTATTGTCAAGGCTGAAATAATCAGAGTTGCCATGGAGACAGAGCAGACTCGTTGGTGGAGCGTGAGTATCTGAAGCATCTCTGCTCATTCAAAGTGCCTTGGATGCTGAAGATGATTAGCAACGAGAGATTCTGCATAATTTTACCGAATGAAGTTTCAGTCCAGTGTCATCAATAGCAAGGCACGGTGGCTCAGCGGTAGAGTTGCTGCCTTACAGCACCAGAGATCCGGGTTCGATCCTGACTATGGGTGCTGTCTGTATGGAGTTTGTACGTGACCCCGTGGGTTTTTCTGGGTGGTCGTCCCACACTCCAATGACGTACAGGTTTGCAGGTTAATTGGCTTCAGTAATGATTGTATATTGTCCCATGTGTTGTATTGTATTGTATTGTATTCAAATTTATTGTCATTGTCTCAATTTGAGACAACGAAATGAATTTCCCTTACAGGCAGTATCATAAAAAAAAAAAAATCACAAAAAAAAAAAAAAAAATAGTGTATAGGATAGTGACGTGTACAAGGATCGCTGGTCGGCGTGGACCTTGTGGGCCGAAGGGCCTGTTTCCATACTGTATCTCTAAACTAAAACAAGGGGCTGATCTGCCCATTCACGTCACCAGATCACTGGATTAGAATCACAATTTACAGCAATATGGATGATATACTGAATATCTCGTCCCAATCAGTTTCCTCAGCATTTTAAAGCATACAATTCTGGAACTAAGAGAGGACGCAGAATTGGAAAAATATTCACAAGATATGCAAGAATATCTTTAATTGATTAGATAGCATTAATGCAAATCCTTCCCTTGAGAGTTTAGATGAGGGTTTTGTACACCATTTACTGAGGCAAAGATTAGATGAACAAAATGGCTTTTGCTATTCCTTACTTTCTTTTTAATCACGAGCAGAGAAATTTCTTCAGGCCTTCTCCCATTTCATCATTATCACGCGTAAGAAATAATAAGTAGATTCCAGTAGATTCATGCACATGTTGGATTTCTTCCAAACACTTGGTGCGAGGGGAGAAGCCACAAGGACATTTTTGGTTCTGGTACAACGATCATTTATATTTCATAACATCATGTTGCAATTGAAATACAGAGTAATTTATTTAAAGACATTCAAATGAGAAGAAAACGTTGCATTTACATGATGCCTTTCACAAGCAGAGGAAGTCCTAAAATGACAAAAAGCAAATGTGAAAGGTCATCATCCTGAAATATTAACTGGGTTTCTCTCTCCACAGATGCTGCCTAACCTTCTGAGTGCCTCCAACGTTTTCTAGTTCAATGTCACAAAATGTTTTGAACTATTGTCTGATGTAGGGAAAGAAGCCAAAGGGTGCAGCGATACTGTGCAGTTGTTACTCTCCAATTGAGTTATCTTGATTATTTTCATTTTTACATTAAAAGTGAGAAAGTTGAGGAATAAACCTTCTTGTGTGGAGAGTGGTTGGAAAGCAACATTTTCTGCATTGTGCAATTCTTGAGGAGAGTCAATTGTCTTGTGAAAGAGAATTAGCCAAGTAACTTAAACATTGTATACTAGAGTAGCTGCTTCATTGGATAAAAATCACTGCAGACAATCAGCAGAATACCTTCGTACTGTTATAGACTTTTACAAATCACACTGTTGCCTTCAATCTCACCTAATTATGAAAAAGCAATTAAACCTAAAATATATTAATTATAATCAACAGTTCAGCACAACATGCAGAAAGAAATACATATTCTCTACTAATGCTCTTTTTGCTCTCTGCACAAAACTATGTTACAGCAGGAGTCTCTGATTTACTTGCAAGAAATTAGAAAAGATCACAAAGGAAAGCATTTTAAATTACTACTAAAACATAAAGTACTTGTGCTATAACACCAGGATAAGCACTCCACCAAGAAAACCAAGCTCAAGCCCAAAGTAGTATCTAAACTGCTTATACACACTTATGCTAAGGACAATAACTAATTCCATATGCAACAATAAGCTATCTAAATGTCAATAAGCACTTTAAAGACTGATCGTGTGGATGCAAGTATATCATTGGGGTTATCAAGTGGGCACCTCCCTTCACTGGTGTTTCGTTGAGTTAGGCCCACAACACCTCGGGAAGGCTCTATAGTTAGTTCTGGCGTCTCTGAATCACCCCCCTCAATATCTGCTCTCACAACCTATGCTACCAGTCTCTACGAAATAAAGGAAACTACAGATGATTGATTCTCTCAAACAAATGCTGATCACTCGCATCCTGTCGATCCTAACCTAACCCATCATTAAACAGTTGTAGCACCGCAAATATCAACCTCGCATAAAAATCATTAGACTGATCTGTTAAAGTAAATTGCAAGTATCAAGAAATCTGAAATAAAATAATCGGGAAAAAAAAAGCTGGGTGTTTACTGTGATTTATTCACGCTACCGAATGTAATCTTTCATCAGATCTGAAATATTACCCCACCCATCAGTTATGGAATATTAAATGTATGAATTTTATATTTTTGTGTTTCTAAATGTAAATTGATATACAAGCATTTTTATATGTGTAGTGGAATGAAGTGTGTTTTATGATTTCTCTGTTGATGTCAGAATGCTACGTCGGACTATGTCACAGCAGTAACCGGTGTTTTGCTCCATTTGAAAGAGACAAAGAAGGTATGTTGTGACAGTGTAGAGGCTGTTGAATGGAACCACTACGACTCGGAATAATTTTATCAAAACACAATCCTGTTATGGAATAGCATCAACCCAGATAGTATGTCATTGTTTGACAGAATAGAACAAAAATAAAACGCATGAAGAAATGCAGTCAAATGCCAGTCAGAAATTACTAAAAAAAATATTTGGTACACAACAGATTCTTTTCATGCCTTTCCCTCTGCTTGCATCCTGGCGGTATAAATAAATAATATACAAATTGTAAATGAAAATAAAGTCACTGCTGTCCTGTTTCCTTGACAACATAATTATTGAACCTGTAGCCGTTATAAGATCAGATACAAGTAATTAACAACCATTTTGTAACTTTATTTTCCTTCTTTGCTGAATCCTCTGATTCACACTGAGCTACAGCCATCACTCAGTAACTGATCGGTCTAGTCATTCCTCATGAACCCAGGAAGCAAGAGCTGAGTGGGAAGCTGGATAATCACGCCACGTGGAGGTGAGCTTCCGAACAAATCCCTTGCTACTGAGGGAGTCAACAATGATGTATCAGAACTATAAGTTCAGACCAAGAGGTAGAGGATCATAAAAGAGGCAGAAATGCTTCAAAAATCCTGTGGGCTGGCAATTTTGGCCAGGATTCCGTCAAAACCATGACAACAACCCAAGGTTTAGATAGAACAAATGGCTACCATTGGTGCCTGTCCCTCTTTCCCTTCTACTCCTCCAGAATAGTGCATCTTCTGACTCTGTACCCCCCCCCCCCTCCCCCCCCCCACAGTCCCCTGGGGGAATAGGTCATTCATTCATTATCGTTGAAAACATTAGAGACGCTGTGGTGCTGGTTTCCGACAGGAACGATGATGGGCTCACCACACATCTCTGTCCTCCAGTTCCTGCGGACTTCCGCCGCTGGAAGTATAGGATTTTGGTGTGTGTGTGTGCTTTATCATCTCTCCTTACAATGCTATGTACGACAGTGATCGCAACTTCTACTGAAGTGTGGATGGCTGTTGGCTTGCCAGGGGCTCATCTGCCCTTTGACGGGTCTTGTTTTTGGTCCTGCTGGGGGTCCACAGCCCCCTCCTCACCTGGCAAACCAGGTGGGGGAGACGGTTTAGTCACCGACTATTCGACCATGGAGCAGGTAGCACGGGAGTACATGGTACCCGGGGTGGGAGAAACTCCAGTGGTGGAATGAATAAAATAAAGCAGACTCAGGAATCTAAGGCGAGAGAGCAAATGAGGCCTCGTTGGTGGATATGTCTCAGGAAAATCTTAAACAGTCCCTCTTTCCATTGACAAGAACATTTTAGAAATATTTTTGATTCTGGTGGGAAAGATCAAAATACTGCTGCGCTGGAAATGTGGAATAAGAAACAAAAATCTATTGTAAATGATCTTTTCAACCTTAAACTTTGCCCATTTCTCCCCATTCACACATGAAGCCTGAGCTGTTGATTGTTTGCAGTATTTTCTATTTTTATTCTTCCTTGTGATTCCGATTATTTGCAGTATTTTCTGTTTTTAATTGTGACAAAACGTTACTTTTCTTGTGAAGCTGATTATGAAGCAAATTCAGCAACACCATTTGGCAGGAATGAAAACAAGAAATAAAATGTAATATAATTCTAGACGGTGGATTTTCTGTGTGTGTTTGCTCAAATGTGTGCTAACCTGCTGTAGAATTGCAGTCAGAAGCACATTACCTGACCTGTCTTTCTCATGGTCATTCCCTGCACTTTTACATGTTAGAAAGTAGTGGCTTGAAACTCATCTTGCTGGTGTAAATGGGCAATAATAATTGAGAGAGCATGTACAATAGCAGTTATAATCAGCACATATGTGAAATACCTAGAGGGAGTCTCGCTGGTGCTCTGCTTTGAAATTCATGGGCTTAGAAAGAATTTACATTGAAATCTAACACCAATTTGTTACTGCAGGCTATTTTTCTGATTTTCATCGAACGAGAACAACTTAAAAGAGCTTTAAAGCTCGATAATGTCAGAGAGCATAGTTAATAAGTACTACCAAAAGCAGCTGAAGCACCTGAGGTAATGATTGTGCAGTAACTGAAGTTTCCAAACTCCTTTAGTACCAGAGGGCCCGACGCACTTGACGAGAAATGACTACCATTCCATCCCTCGCTGCACTTTGGTCCTGCTAGGGGACCACCTGGCCTTGTTGCTGCTTTCTGTGTGCAGAGACTGGCGAGTGTGGTAGCAGAAAAGAAGGATATGTAGTGTTGGCAAGAGGGGGGCTGAGGAGTGGTTATAGAACTGCTTCCGATCGGTGGACTGGGCCATGTTGAAGAATTTGTGAGCGGACCAGAATGAATATGTCATGGTCATCATTGACTTCATGAAAATGCTGGAAGTGTGTGTACCTTCAAAAACATTGATTCTTCCCCAACCAGAAGTCCTGGATGAACTAGGAGATTGATAATCTGCTGAGAATTAGATCTGTGGTGATTCAGAGTCATACGAGATGTCCAGGTACAACCTTTTGAAGGCCACTCACTGCAGGCATGAAGAGACATTGTGGACTAAGCTGAAATCACAGATGAATGGTCGACATCTGTCAAGGGTTTTGTTAATTATCATCTGATACAAGGTGAAACCACATAGCATAAATGACTGGATGAGCTCCATGTCTTTAATGCAAGCTTTGAAAGAGAGAACAATGAGCCTCCGTAGCCCCTGACATCCCTGTCATCTCAGTCTCTGAGTTCGATGTCAGACCATCCTTGAAGAGTGTGAATTTATGCAAAACCTCCAGCTCAGACTGGCTGAGTGCTAAAGACCTATGCTGATCAACTGGCGGGAATAGTCAAGGACATCTTCAACTATCTCCTATGCAGACTGCCTTCGCACACACTTTAAAAAGGCGATCATCATACTGGTGCCCCAGAAGAGCAAGGTGACCTTCCTCAATGACCATCCGCTATATCACAAATCGACCTCTTCCTCAGGAATAACCTGGACCTGCTTCAATTATTCTATTGCCACAACAGGACAACAGCAGATGCTTTCTCACTGGCTATTCACTCAACTCTGTACCATTTGGATAGCAGAAACATCAGGCTGTTGTTCATCCGATACAACTTGGCATCCAATACACTCAACCCCTCTAAACTCATCACCAAGGTCCAAGACCCGAGCCTCCCTTTCCACTGGATCCTCGACTTGCTCATGGGCAGACCTCCATCAGTGTGGATCGGTAACAACATTGACTATGAGCCCCGCGGCACCTCAGGCTACAACATTTTGAACATTTTCGGTGACCTTCTGCGACTATGACGGGTGCCGGCAAGTTGCCGAAAAAATTGCGTAAGTGGGACAGGCCCTTTATTGTTACCTCATAGAGCAATCTTTGTCTATTTCTTGACTTATGGACAAAATCGACATACGGACTTCTGTAACAGCAGAACCCATTCATTACCTGGAGAAGGCCTGTGTTAAATTACAGTACTAGAGTTTTATTGAGTGTTTACAAGATTACATTAAGCACAAAGCTTTGTTTTCATAGAACAGCAATTTATGTAAGTGTTTGCAGCCCTGTGCAAAGAATTTTAACAATTCTACTCCTCGTGTGAAGAAATGCTGCCCCAAGTTACAATCTGTAACCTGAATAGATAGGACTATAACATTCATCAGAAAATAGGTCAGCATATATTTTTTGTAACAGTTTGAAGATCAGGTCAGATACCAAATTATTCCTCTATGTGAACAATGATGGATTTGCAGGGAAGCAGAGATAATGAAATAATAGGATATTGAGATTCAATAAGCAGTATCAGAGGTCTTTCCACTCATCTGAAACAAATATTCAGGAGTCAAGAGTGGTTAATTTTCATTTGCAATAACAATAGCAATAAAATGTTTGCTTGCTGCAGCTTTACATCCACTCACCAAATAATTATACAATAAATTATCAGAAACTCTGTAACTAGATCAGAATAGTGCAAGCCAAAGTACTTAAACCTGGAAGTAAAGGTTCTTAGGCTTCTGTATCTTCTTTGTGATGGTAGCAATAAGATAAAAGCAGAATCGTGGTGGTTTGGATCTTTGATGATAATTAATTGCCTTCTCAGGGTAGCACTTGCTTTAGATCCCTTCAATGGCGGGGAGATCAAACCACTGATGAGTCGGGCAATGTCCATAACTTTCTGCAGCCGCCCAATTTTACATCATTTTCCTTCCCTGAGGCCCTGTCTCGATCTGCCAATTTTATACCAGTATGTACAAATTTCCATTCTTCATGTAAAAAAAGGGGCAACAAGCCTTTCAAAAGACAATAGGTGCAGGAGTAGGCCATTTGGCCCTTCGAGCCACCACCCACCGCCATTCACTGTGATCAAGGCTGATCATCCACAATCAGCACCCCGTTCTTGCCTTCTCCACAGATGAGATGAGACATCATAATCAATCATAATTTGGTTAATCCTGACAGACAGAAATATATACCTGTATCCACAGGCCATTCATCACACTAAGGAATTGAAAGCCAGATTTGACCAATCTCAATGCTGGTACTGAGCTCGCCTAATGGCTCAATTGCCACTAGGGGCACCGCATTAAAGGCAGCCTCTGCCTACAGCCTGTCTGTTTTTCAATCTTTTTTTTAATTTTTAGTCAGTTTTAAAGTTTGTGTTGGAGGTTTCTTTAGTTTTTCTATGTGGGGAGGGGGGTAGGGTAAGCGGGAAACCATTTCCAAGTCACTTCCAGGCGAGGACGCGACTATTCTCCGAGTCGCGTCCTTGCCCCCCTCCTCACGGCCTTCCACCTGGATTGGCGCGGCCTTTCCTGCCGGGGACCGGACCAGAGCTTCAGCAGCGGCGGCTCAGCGCTGGATACATCGCGGAGCGGGCGATGCCTACCTGGATCGCCGTTTGGAGCTCCGGAGTGCTGGGTCGCTGCTCCAACATTGCGGGGCTGTGGTTTGAAGACCTTCCAGCGCAGTCTTCAACATCACGGAGTCCCGGGGCCCTGGGCCGCCAGTGTTGAATCTCCGACCAGCGCGGCCTGTGGACTTCGGGAGCCGCGGACTCCGGTAGGAGGTGGCCGACTCGGATGTCTAAGCCGCTGAGGACGTCATCCAGTCCCAACGTCGGACTTCCATCACCCCGGCGAGCGGGCCTGAACATCGGGCCAGCCGTAGCGGCGACAGCGGGGGGTTCAGGAGCCCCCCGACCACGGGAGGACAACAGAGGAGGATGACTGAGTTTTGGAGCCTTCCCTCACAGTGGGAAACTTTGATCCCGCTGTGTGGGGATGTTTCTGTTAAAGACTTTGTGTTATGTGCTCTTTATTACTCGTATGGCTGTATGGCGACCACACATTTCACTGCACCAGTTGTATCTTGTAAATACACATGAAGGGCAGTGGGCAAGTGCTATAGACCTGCATGGGAAGGTAGACGCTCCCCCCCCATGGGCAGATGTGGCTCGTCAGCCTGGGAAGGCAGTCCATCTAGGAGAGGGAAAACTCTGATTTAAAACCTCCACTGCCTTGTGGCATTATCCTGTCATGGAAAGGGCTCCTGGAGAAAATCCGGAGTCGGAGCCCCTAAGGCAGTTCGTCGTTGTCTACAACCTCGCTCTGGCAGCTCCTGCGACGGCGCTGGTGCCAAACTGTAACGGCCCTGCTGTTCCTTTGGATCGATCAGCGACGTGGAGAGGGGGGACGTGCTGCATGGGCAACAGTCTGTCCTCCATATGACATCGATCACCCAGGCTTGCATCCGACCACACATCACCTGCAAACTAGGATGCATCACCCACGGTCAGTCATGACCGAAGGGGGCCTACTACTACACATGAATGGCCCTTAAAAATTTGGAAGTTTGATTGTAGCCTTAATTTACGTTTGTATTCATTGTACTTTTATTTCTTTTCACGATAAATTCCTGTCTGATACCATCAAAGTTGGCGTTTGCCCCAATTCGGAATTTTAACTTGTGGGCCCGCCCTGTCTTTATCCATAACTATTACAAAGCTAGTAGAACAGTGGTTGCTGGTCTCAAAAGGCTCGCCCATGGACACTTCAGCCACTTGCCCTTCCCAATTTCCTAAGAATATATCAAGCTTTGCCCTTTTCTTTGTAGAGCCCTGTATATATTGCCCGATGAAACTTTCCTGAGCATATTTGACAAATTCCACTCTGTCTAAACCCTTGGCACTATGAGAAATGCCTATGGCAAAGAGTCAAATAAACAGACAGCAGAAAGGGAGCTCAAAAGACAATTTCCAGGGAATGGTTAAAATAGCTGGTGACTTTGTCTTCAATGAGACAGTAGGAAAGAATGAATTAGGATGAAGTCAAGGGGAACAGGATGAAGATAGATGAAATGGAACGACTGAAGGACAAGAAGAAATTGAAAGTCGAATCGTTTTTAGATCAGGATATTTCACAAATAAGACAGGTAGAGATGTAAAAATATTTGATTTTTTTTTTTGGCCTCAATCATGTCGTAAATGACAAGATTGTGTGGGAGTATTTCCTTGAGATTGGCAATGAACTGTCAGTTCTGCTCTATTTTACTTAAGACCATGCTGGAGTTTATTTTTCTGGAGCAAAGATAAGAGGGAACCAATCTGAGATTTCGAGACAACAAGAGCAAGGCAGAAAGTTGGGGACACTTTTGATGATCAGGAGAAGGATGTCGTGATGAATCTGTGTTCTTTTACAGTTTCTGGGAGACCAGGAAAATCTTGGGTTAATGGAGAAATAGTACAGATAAGGTTTGGAAGCTAAAGGTATGTAGAATAGTGAATAATGGAGAAAAGAGAATATGATTTGGGAGTGACTAATACGCAAAAGCTTTATTTCACTAACAGAACGGATTACTCACCTGCTAATGGAAGATAAAAATTGAAAAACAATTGATGTTGTCAGCAAGTTATTCACGAAAATATGTAGCTAATAGTCCTTCAAGGTGAACAAAGGATGACAAATCCTCTTGCATTTATTTATTGGTTTATATATGTATGTACTTGATCACTGGTTAAAAACAATTTAAAAAATATATTACCAATGATTGAATGGACCGGTGAGAAATTTGAGAGAGATAATAACTTGCCTAAATATCATCTCTGGCCTACATTATTAGCTATTTTGATAAGATTGCTAGCTAGCAAAATCAAACTAACATCAGTACATATGGTTAGAGACATGAGGAAAAATATAGTGATGCCTATTCCTATGCATGTCAAGTGATTCCTGCAGACAGAATCCGTTATAGCGGCAATGTGCATTGTTTAGTTTAGAGATACAGCATGGAAACAGGCCCTTCAGCCCACCGAGCCCATGCATTAATCACCAGTTCTATATTACCTTATCTTACACACTAGAAGCCAATTATATATGTCATGGAGTAGCTTCGATGTAATATGTAGATAGAACAAAATGAGAAGGTGCATTTCTGAAAATGTAACCATATAGTGGCTGAGACCTTTGTGATGTATATGAATGACTTGGATGTCGAGGCAAGAGCAGTATGTTTGTGGCAATAGTACTGAAAACTTAAGCTCCAGAATTTGATGCAACTGGGTGATATGGTGAAGCAGTGGTAGAGTTGCTGCTTTACAGCGCCAGAGACTATGGCTGCTGTCTGTATCGAGTTTGTACGTTCTCTCCGTGACCGCGTGGGTTTGTCCCAAGTGCTCTGGTTTCCTCCCACACTCCAAAGACGTGCAAGTTTGTAGGTTAATTTGGCTTTGGTAAAAATTGTAAATTGTCCCTTGTGTGTAGGATAGTGTTAGTGTGTGGGGATCGCTGGTCGGCGTAGACTCGGTGGGCAGAAGGGCCTGTTTCCACGCTGTATCTCTAAACCTAAATTAAACTGTTCCAGTACAGTTGCAACACTGACATCTACCAGACAATGTGGAAAAGTGGCCAGGAATGTAGGAATGTCCTGTTCACAAGAAGCAGGATAAATCCAACCTGATCAATTGTCACCCACTAGTCTATACTGGAGCATCTGCAAAGTGATGGAAGGGATCACTGATGGGGTTATCAAGCAGCACTTGTTTAGCACCAGCTTGCCCACAGAAGCTCAGTTCTGTCTGTCTCCTGGCCTCATTACAGCCTTGGTTCAAACATGGAGACAAGAGCTGAACACGAAAGTGAAACAAGAGTAACTGGCCTTGACATCAAGACATCATTTGATCGAGTATAACATCAAGAAGCCCTAGCTAAACTGGTGTCAATGGTAATCGAGGGAAATTTTTTGCTGGCACAAAGGAAGATGGTTGAAGGTCAGTCATCTCAGCCACAGGATATCTCGGCAGGAATTCCTCCGAGAAGTATCTAAGGCTGTTCCTTTACTGTTAATGGGTCAAAATCCAGGAACTCTCACCCTAACAGCACTTGAGGCATATATACACCTCAAGTTCAGGAAAGTAACTCACCACCACATTCTCAAGGGGAGTTAGAAATGGTCAATTAAATTCTATTGCAGGCTACATATCCCCTGAATTAATGAAAGAAAATTGACTTTCATATCTCATGAAAAACTGAAATACTGGTGCTGTTAATTTGTGGTATTAAGTGCCTCGGCAATGAAATAATTTGCATTTCACTGATAAGGTCCATCACTTGCAATATGAATTGAGGTAACTTGCAAAATATTATGAATTATTTTTATTAAATTCCCAGCCTGACAAGTGAGAAAAGTTTTTGAATTATTTTATTTTGTTTTATTCTGAAAATGCAAAAAAGCTTCAGGCCAGTCAGAGGGAGAAAGTTTCCATGGTAACACTAGCATGCAATGATCACAAAATTGAACACACAGCTGTTTTATTTTTAATTGCTGCTTTTTTGTGAGAAATTGGATTTGGTTGGGTCAATTTTTAAGAACAGGAACACAGGCATTGACAACATAAAGGCAGACCTTTCTGCTCTTTGAGCCTGCTCCATAATCATGGTCGATTCTGTGCTTATTTACTTTTCTACTTGACCATATCGCCAATATTCTTTGCGTTTAAAAACCCATTAATCTTATTTATTGCAATTTACATTTATAGTTAAAGGAAATATCATGAAAAATATAGTATAGATATGAGTAAGTAATTAGAATATAATCAACATGTTCTTGGTTAAAAGCATAATTTTCCGAGTTATTTTCTTGCTATTTTTACTGACTCCCAAGAGTATATAGAAACATAGAAAATAGGTGCAGGAGTAGGCCATTCGGCCCTTCGAGCCTGCACCACCATTCAATATGAACATGGCTGATCATCCAACTCAGTATCCCATCCCTGCCTTCTCTCCATACCCCCTGATCCCTTTAGCCACAAGGGCCACATCTAACTCCCTCTTAAATATAGCCAATGAACTGTGGCCTCAACTACCTTCTGTGGCAAAGAATTCCGAACATAACCATAAAACAGGGACAACAAATTAGTCTGAGCAAATAAGATCTGATGAAGGAAGTCGGCAGTCAGGCAGCATCTGTAGAGGGAATGGACGGATGATATTTTGGGTCAGGACCTTTCTTCAGATGGAAAAGTCTGAAGAAGGGCCCTCACCCCAAATGATTCTGTTCATTCGCTACACAGATGCTGAGTTTTGAGTTCTTCCAGTATTTTATTTTTCCCTCGTAATCACAAAACAGGCATGCAAAGTGCCGTTATTTCACCTGCGCTAGATATAGTCAAACAACCACCAGGTTGTAAAATCTATCCTTTCGCAATTTTCCTTCAGCTTTAGGTTTATTAATGTCACGTGTACTGAAGTAGTGAACATCTTTATCCAAACAGATCAGATATACCATGCATAGATAAAATGCTCAAATTGAAGTGCAATAGATAGAGCGAAGGGGAAGATACGGGTGCAGAATATAGTTCCCAGCATTGCAGCGTATCAGTTCCATGGACTAAGTCCAATGTCCTCAATGGGTTAAATGTGAATCGAACAGTACCCTAATTTATAAAAGGGCTGTTCAGAAGCCTGATAACAGAGGGGAAGAAGCTGTTCTTGAGTCTGGTGGTATGTACTTTCAGAATTCTTTACCTTCTGCTGGATGGGAGCAGGGAGAAGGAGGCATAATCTTGGTGGGACAAGTCTTTGATTATGTCGGCTGCTTTTCTGAGGCAGTGTGAAGTGTGGATGGTGTCAATGTTGGAAAGTCTAGTTTGTGTAATGGACTTGGCTACATCTACAACTCTGCAATTTCCTGCATTTGAGTGGTTCCCAAATCAAGCTACACGACAGTATACTTTCTATGGTACATCTGTAGAAGTTTGTAAGAGTCACTGGAGACATGCTGAATTTCCTCAGTCTCCTCAGGAAGTGCCTGCAAAGAATGAACTGCTTACAGAGAATATATTTTAATACTTTTGTCTTATCTAATGATTCACTGATGAAGGCATTGCTAAAAAGCCGACATTTGTGGTCAAATACCTAATTGACTTTCAACTGAGGAGGTAAAGAATCAACTATAGTCATATATGGGCCAGACTAGGTAAGAATAGCAGAGTTCCTACCCTGAAGGAAATTAGTGAACCAGATGGGTTTTTTATATGATTACAAGTTTAAATTTCAAATGTTATTAATTACTTACCTTTAAATTCACCAGCTGGCACAGAGACATTTAAACTCTTATCTTTAAATCACTGTTCCAGAACTCTGGTTGCTACTTCATCACTACATGCCTGCAGTTGCGGGCAGTTTGCAGAGAATGGAGTCAGAGAAGATGGATTCATTCCCCTTTCCTTTCTTGAGATCTTGAAAAACGTTCCTTTTATTCATTCATGTTCATGTTCTTGGGGCAGAATTAGGCCATTTGGCCCACCAAGTCTACTCTGCCAATCAATCATGGCTAATCTATCTTTCCCTCTCAACCCCATTCTCCTGCCTTCTCCCATAACCCCCAGCACCCGTACTAATCAAGAATCTGTCACTCTCCGCCTTAAAAATATCCAATGACCTGGCCTCCAAAGCCGTCTGTCGCATGAATTCCACAGATTCACCACCTTCTGATTAAAAACATTCCTCCTCGTCTCCTTTCTAAAGATACGTTCTTTTGTTCTGAGGCTATGGTCTGTTGTCTTAGGCTCTCTCACTGATGGAAACATCCTCTCTTCCCATTTCCGTGGATTCACACCATTTATTTTATGTGAATGGCGATTTATCACTATTTAAATGATATCTATTTAAACTACTTGCACTATTTAAACTATCTGAAAAATTATCATATACTGCTTTTCAGATAATTTCACTATCATTGGTCATATTACAGCTTAGTAAATCGACTGAATATTATATTACCAACAGACATTTAGAGCATTCACAATTGTATCCTTTTGTGCTAATGTTGGATTAAATATCAATCACCGCTGACAACAAAAGTAAAATAAACAAAATAAAATTAAACAACATATTTATCTCATGAAAAATTGGATAAATTATCTTTAAAAAAAATGCCCTGGAGTGATTTCAAAGCTGTAATACCATCAGGTGTTCGGGTGATCAGATTACCGCTTTGTTATCAATCTCCGCTATACATTATTGTCTCTATAAAACACACCATGACTGAATTTTGGACAAAAACCCTGCTACACGTTCAGTGCAAAAGCTTCATTGAACATGGCACTTGAAATCACTCTACAAACCCCTGAGGGAGGAATTTCGTTTACTGTTCAAGGCTTGAATGTCTGAAAACTGACTGCAGATTAAGTGGCACATATCTCTGAACCATAAAAATAAAACACTATTTTGACCTATTTTTGTGGTGAAACAGCACCAAATTTGTAGTCTCCTTTTCCACCAAAATCAGAGTCATCTTCCATTCCAAAGGACAGCCTAGGATGAAGCAGCAGCTTCCAACATATAAAAACAATTATTCTGGTGTTCGAAAATCACAGTTCATCTTTTTATTGATAACTATTTTCGGATAAAAAGTGGTCTGTTTACTGATATTTTTAACGAGATTTTTCTTCAATCAATCTCACATTAGGAATCCTACTAATTAGCAGAGGTTGGTTACCACCATAAAACATAGAAACATAGAAATTAGGTGCAGGAGTAGGCCATTCGGCCCTTCGAGCCTGCACCGCCATTCAATATGATCATGGCTGATCATCCAACTCAGTATCCCGTACCTGCCTTCTCTCCATACCCTCTGATCCCCTTAGCCACAAGGGCCACATCTAACTCCCTCTTAAATATAGCCAATGAACTGGCCTCGACTACCCTCTGTGGCAGAGAGTTCCAGAGATTCACCACTCTCTGTGTGAAAAAAGTTCTTCTCATCTCAGTTTTAAAGGATTTCCCCCTTATCCTTAAGCTGTGACCCCTTGTCCTGGACTTCCCCAACATCGGGAGCAATCTTCCTGTATCTAGCCTGTCCAACCCCTTAAGAATTTTGTAAGTTTCTACAAGATCCCCTCTCAATCTCCTAAATTCTAGAGAGTATAAACCAAGTCTATCCAGTCTTTCTTCATAAGACAGTCCTGACATCCCAGGATGAATTAGTAAATGAACAGTAACTTTTATCAAGCATGTAGACGAGGAAAGAAAGTAAGCCAGAGAAATAAATCTGCTCCTACTCACAAATCTCTCCTTGGGTTCAAGTCAAACCTATTGTTATATGCATAATTATGGTGAGGTACCGATACAATGAGAAACTTGGTTGCATGCAGTATCACAAGCATATTGCATCGAACAACACACAAAGAAAATTATGGATAACATTATACAAGACAGTGTATAATTAGTTGCAGACAATGGAAAGAAAAAGACTGTAATCTGAGACATAAGTGAAAAAAACCCCCAATTAGAAACAAGAAGTGGTCCATAGTGATGCGTTCCTGAGGTAGGATTAGGGTCAGTTCAGGAAGCTGATGGTTGTCAGAAAGTAGCTGCTCCTGAATCTGGTGGTATAGGACTTCAAGCCTCTGTACCTCTTGTCTGATGCAATTACCATGAAGTGAGGAACTGTGATGATAACTGTCACCTTCTTGAGGCAGTGCCTCATGTAGATGCTTTCAGTTGTGGAGAGGGCTGTGCCCATGATGGACTGGGCTATGTCCATCACTCTCGGCAGCCTCTTCCTCAACTTTGGAATTGCCATTCCAAGCCATGATGCCAGGTCAATACACTTTCCACATGTACATATTTTTTTAGAGTATTCGTTATCACGTGGAATCTATTTAAATTTTAAGAAAGCAGAGGGTCTGGGATGTCTTCTTCATGATTACATTTTTGTGCAGGGCTAAGGACAATGCCCATTTGAATGCTCACTCACTCCACTGCCGACCCAACTGTCTTCATCTTTCTGAAGTCCTCCATTAATTCCTTTCTCTTTTCCCTGTCAACTATTAGTATCTGAATTACTTGCTTTTTGTTCAAATAGCTGTATTTAAACTATTGTAAAGGTGTCTCTCAAATACAAGGGTGCCCTGGAGGGCTTGTACAAAGTGAACTAGAGAACTCTGAAGCAGTGAGTGAACTACCACTCACTCCACTTGGTAAAATACAGTCTTCAATTTCAACATTTGCAGATATAATATGTGTTTAACTAAAGGGCCTGTCCCACTTACGCAATTTTTTTTCGGCGACTTGCCGGCACCCGTCATAGTCACAGCAGGGCACTGAAAATGTTCAGAATGTTGAAAATCCAGCGGCGACCAGGAAAAGGTACGACTCTTTGGGCCACTACTCACGACGAAACAGGCGTCACCCCGCTACATGTCGCTGTTTGGTCGTGAGTAGTCACCCAAAGAGCGATACCTTTTTCTGGTCGCTGCTGGATTGTCAACATGTTGAAAATGTTCGGCGACCTGCTGCAACTATGACGGGTGCCGGCAAGTTGCTGAAAAAGTTGCGTAAGTGGGGCAAGCCCTTAATCACACCCGCATACAACAGCAACCGGACGAGATTCCTCCGGGATTCTCATCCCCTTGTGGGTTTTGTGCAGAAATCCAAATTCCACAATGATTGAATCCCTGAGCTCTTCTACTCCCCGACAGTCATGAATAACAACATTCCTATTTTTACCTGGTAGTGTCATGTTTTTGAACTCCTATTAATAGAACAGCGATGTGCCCCTGAGAAGAAGGGACTTGCCATGCAAGACTGATTCCATACAAAGTATCAGATTTGAGAAAAGCTGTAGGTAGAGATAAGCACAAATCTTTTCCTGCAAAATTCAGGTTAGCTTTTTGCAACTGTAAGATCCAACTTGATTACCACAGGTTTGTTACTTTTACCAGATTATGTTTAAAGATTTAAATGTTAAAGGGCAGAGGAAATACATGTACATTAATTATTTGGAGGAGTAGAGGGATAATAAGGGAAATATTTAGTTTAGTTTATGGTCACTTGTACCGAGGTACAGTGAAAAGCTTTTGTTGCGTGCTAACCAGTCAGCGGAAAGACAATACTTGATTACCATCGAGCCGTTTACAGTGTACAGATACAGGATAAAGGGAATAAAGTGAATAATGTTTAGTGCAAAATAAAGTCCAGTAAGTCCAATCAAAGATAGTTTGAGGATCTCTAATAAGGTAGATAGTAGCTCAGGACTGCTCTCTAGTTGTTGGTAGGGTGGTTCGGTTGCCCAATATCAGTTGGGAAGAAACTGTCCTTGAATCTGGAGGTGTGCATTTTCACATGTCTATACCTCTTGACTTTTGGAGAGGGGAGAAGAGTTGCTGGGGTGCGACTCATCCTTGATTATGCTGGTGGCCTTGCAGCATAAGGTGTAAATAGAGTCAATGGAAGGGAGGTTGGTTTGTGCGATGGACTGGGCTGCGTCCACAATTCTCTGCAATTTCTTGCGATCTTGAATGGAGTTGTTCCCAAACCATGCTGTGATGCATCCTGATTAAAATTGTCATCCCAAGGATGAGAAGGGGGGGTGGGTAGATAAGGAATGACATGAAAGTACATTGAAGAGCCGTGACGTGCTGGCCTGCGGACCAAGTGCGTGAAGTTAGGATTTTAGGTAGCTTTTCGTCAAACGGCAAAAGCAGGATAAACCAAATGGCCTCGCCAAGGCCACCAGCATAATCAAGAATGAGTCGCAAATAAACCAAATTCTGTGAGCAAATTGACTTTGATTCAATGGAACAAAATATTACCACCTTCAAAGGTGGAATAAATTCAGATTGTTCTTGTCCAAGTCTAAAAACTTGTTTACGTGTCTTGCCTATAAATTGCTTTAAATGAAATCGGCTTGCTAAAAAGTTCAGTCCACCAAAACTGTCTGGCTAAGCAGATTTAAGCTTACTGATGCAGTTCTGACGTTGAGCTAAGTGCTGTGAAATCAACTCTCGAACCTATAGTGCGAGCATTTTCACAGCCCTGAATTGCTTACTTAACCATGAATAACAATGAACAGTGAGGACATTCAGGTGTTAACGCTAACAGAAATCATAGCTAGCACGGAGACCATGCCAATTTATTTAGTCTGTATGCATCTAGCGCAATAATGGAAAATCCTATTGTTAGTAAATTTCCTCTTCTGAGTAGCCCACCTGAGCATAACCAATTAGCACAATTTACTCCGATTCTTCTTCTTCACTTAATAGCTTTCAGGTAATTGGTAAAATCTCTTAATTATCAGGGTCAATAGGCAATTTCCTTTACATTTATTCTATCATCCAAGCTCCATTTCCAGTTAACATGGGTACCAAATGCCTTCATGTCTTAGTTTCAGGAATTTGAACAATTAAACCATTTCTGGTTGAATCCTGACAATAAGATAGCCGTTGTAAAATACCAGCTATAGATTACGATAACCCAATGTTTAGCACAGAAATTGAATTAGAAGAGCACTTTGGAATTCTGTGCTTGGATCAGCAATATTTGTAAATAGGTTTAACGGAATAGCGTTAAAATGGAAGGATGAATTTCAAAGGCAAACCAAAATAAGTGTCATTTTAATTTATAGCTCAATAACTAATAGTTACCTTCAGAAACATTTAGAAAATAGGTGCAGGAGGAGACCATTCGGCCCTTTGAGCCAACACCGCCATTTATTGTGATCATGCCTGATCGTCCCTTAATTTGTTATTAAGTGTTTATTTTTAACAACTTTTAACTTGAAACATGCAAAATTGTGCTGGAAATGAATGAATGAATTAATAAGTTTATTGGCCAAGTATTCACATACAAGGAATTTGCCTTGGTGCTCTGCCCACGTGACAACATGACATACAGTGACAGTTTTGAATGACACATAAAACATTAATAATAAAATATGGCGACTCTTTTGTGCTGTCTCACTGTAAACTACCATTCTAACACTCTTGTACCTATGTATAGTAAGATTTTTACTGAACTGTATGCAATGAAATGTTACTGTACCTAGGTACATGTGAGAAAAAATGTACAATTCACCCATTGGTTTTTGCTTTTGCTTTATTGTTTTGTAACATTTAACTTTTATTTTCTTTGCTGCCAATTGCTATTGGCATTTCTATGTATATTGATTTTCACAAATTTATAATAGGTTTTAAAAAGGACAGCTTTGCCATTGTTCTATCACTTCTAATTACATTAATAATGCACGTTAATAACCTTAGTTTTAGCTTATTCTAATAGTGTCTGAAAGCTACTATCTACTCCGTGTTTCAATTAAAAAAAAACCTAATTGCCCTTGTAATGGGCTTGTCCCACTTACATGACTTTTTCGGCGACTGCTGGCTCCCGTCAGAGTTCGTTCCAGGTCACCGAAAATTTTCAACATGTTGAAAATCCAGCGGCGACCAGAACAAGGTACGACTCTTTGGGCGACTACTCACGACCATACAGGCTTCACCCCGCGACATGTCGCCAGTATGGTCGTGAGTTGTCTCGTCGGTCGCCCAAAGCGGTGTAGCGTCTTTCTGGTGGCCGCTGAATTTTCAGCATGTTAAAAAATTTTGGCGACCTGCAACTACCTATGACGGGTGCCTGTAGTCGCCGAAAAAGACACGTAAGTGGGACAGGCCCATTAGGCAGCTCTCAACACATATTGAGAACATACAAAGAACATAATTATTAATAATGAGAGGCCACAATTTTACTATGTTTTTATTAACTGGAACAAACAATCATGTTTGATGGAATAAATCTTTCAGAACTTGCACACAAAAGCACAGCTTTTACAAGGGTTTCAAGGTACCATCTATAAAGGTCTTTGATACATCTTTGTAACAAAACATGAACATTTTGAGTTTTATCAAATCTAGGGGAGAGGGATTTTAATAGAATTGTCTTTTTAAATGGTGCCTGATGCCTGTTACAGTTCTTCAGTTGTCACTTTTATTGTTTTAAAAAATGCCAGCTCAGCATTTTGAGAGATAAAGAAAAATGACTTGGATTTGTACATAATTTCCAAATAACATCAGTGAAAAGGAATTTAGCCTCCATACTATATTCTGCTCTGAGGCCAGGTGTATAAGCAATAAAGGTACCCATGAGAAACATTAGCTGTTAAAGCACATGCAGTGATTATGAATGGAAGCAGCCAAAACCCCAATGTTATGCAATCATAAAGTCAAGTAACATAATTCTGAACAACACGGGAAAGGAACATGCTGGCAAAAGTATCAGCCAGAATTCACACTGGTGTTTATCTCTCATGTGAGAAGCAGATCAAAGCTGAAGCTCACTGATTGCTGCTAGTCTAGTGAGTGACTCAACAGGGCATAGCTTGTGCTTCCTCTTTCATTCCCCAAGTGATGAGTTAACAATCCCAGGAGATAGAGCCATTCAGAGGTCAGCTACTTCCCAAGAGATAGGAAGAGAGAAGAGTAAAAAATAAAAATAAAAATAGACTGTAAAAAAAAAAGCTTTTTTTTAAGTTTGATTATTTCTTTGAACGAATAGATCTTTCTATCTTGTTTACACCAGGGATTCTACATTTATTTCAATGTACCCAGTGCAAATGTTTGTTTTTGCTTCCCCTCCCCGCCACCCCATCCCATGATACAGTCTAAATAATGAATCAAAACTATCTTAATTTCTAAGGTAGACATCATTTCTAACATCATCATGTACTCCTCAGGAAGTCCATGCCACAGTTTTTAAAGGTGTCCCCTCACCCCTATCCCCAACTATCTTCCACCTATTTTGCTTCACAATTGAAAACAACAATTTTGCCTGATCTGCTGTATTATCATTTTTACATTTTCACCGAAGTCTACAATGACATCCAAGTCCAATGAAAGTTGACTATTAAAATTAAAATAAAAAATATGGCATGTATTGTTCTAATTGATAGCTGTGCCACTATTCCTACAGGTCCATCATGAAATCAGTTCTCTTTGAATACCAAGAAATGTTGAATATAGGATAACTTGGCTTAGAACCTAATCTTAATTGACAACACAACACACACACACACACACAGTCACACACACACACACACACACACACACACACACACACACACACACAGTCACACACACAGTCACACACACACACACACACACACACACAGTCACACACACACACACACACACACACACACACACACGACAATAGGTGCAGGAGTAGACCATTCAGCCCTTCGAGCCAGCATCGCCATTCATTGTGATAATGGCTGATCATTCCCAATCCCACACAACCTCAACCACAATTTCTGTGTCAAGAATGACAGGTATTGCCAGTTTTGGTGGGATGATTTCCGATCGGTTTTTCTCATCTTTTTCATCATCTTCTGTCCCTAAATGGTCAAGGATAATTTGCTTCCTGCCAGTGTGTTGGTTCGAACGTCGATGATGAAACCCATATATTGGGCTGAAGGTGCGTGATCTTTCAGGCAAGAAAGGCAATGTTCTTCTCCCACTGATTTCACTGAGCTTCAGCAGACAAAGTGATTCAGAATTTTCAGTTTCACCTCAAATGTTCCCTCTCCATTTTGAATGATGTTCATCTGGGAAATCACATGAGTTGATAAGAATGTTCAGTTTTTCAAGGACCTTTGGGAATGTTGTCAATCCTAACTGTCACCGTATGTTGTTGTCAATTGCGGGCGGAGCACCAAGGCAAATTCCTTGTAAGTGAATACTTGGCCAATAAACTTATTAATTCATTCATTCGTTCTTGAATTGTTCTCTCTGTCTACCTGATGGAACTTGGAGTTCAGTGCCTATTACAGGAATCTCGTGTCAGCTATGCAAATGACGTAGTCTGTCTGCATGTAACTAGAACCTCAATGGTGAGGATGTTGTCTCAGGAAAGGATAGTCATTGATTAATCTACCCTGTCATTGGATTTGTAGGATTTTGTGAAGAAAATACTGATTTGCTCTATAATGCTTTGAAATGCATGCTGAAGGTTGTCCATGTCCTAAAGGTATACAAGTGGGCAAGGTTTACTGCTGCTTTGTAATCTATGAGACTTATGCCAGAGTTGAGGCCTTGGTCTTTGTGCACTCTTTTCCTCAGAAAACAAAGGATTTGTGATGCATAGTTGATGGTGAATTCTCCTGACGTATGGAAAATGAGCCACATTTTCCAGGGACAAATAAGGTGGTGGATCATTTCTCATTTCCTTCTCCCCTGACTCTCAGTCTGAAGAAGGGTCTCAACCCAAAACGTCACCCATTCTCTCCAGAGATGCTGCCTCTCCTGCTGAGTTACTCCAGCATTTTGTGTCTATCTTTGGTATAAACCAGTATCTGCAGTCAGTGGCGGACTGGACAGGGTGTTCAGCTTGCCCGATGGCAAGTGGGCCCCTGATGAAGTGCTGGCAAGTGGGCTCCTGTTAAATGATAGCCTTGTAGTTGTGGGTGGGCCCCCTTTGTCTCCTGGCAACCAATATTTTTAGACCCAGTCCGCCACTGTCTGCAGTTCCTTCCTACACATGTGGACTTTTATTTCTTGGGAGTAGTGTTGTGGGCTCATGCTGACAGTAGATTCTTGCTTTGCTTGCTGCGAGGCACATTCTCTAGTAAACTTCAGTTATTCATTCAACCGTGACTTGCAGCCTGGCCTGTGTGTATGTGCTCAATGACTGATGACTTGGCCCTGTAGTGGGCCTCTGATTATCAATGTGAAAAGAAAGTAATTTAAATTAATGTTTTTAATTTTCCCAAATACTTTTTTAATAAGTTGCTTGTGGCTGAATGCAAAATATTAATCTTCAATGGGAATCTCGGCGTAGTTCAGATGATTGGCAAGACTGTGGCAGCAAAGCAAGGAACACATATTTCCCAATAAGCTTAAAATGTTATACACCATTTGTACAAATTTAGTTTGCTGTAAAGTTAATATTGGAACAATTTGTAAACTGCAAGCCAACAATTCTTAATAGGCCTCAGCTGGTGGCTTCTGATGGTGGAATTTATCATAATTACAGGCAGGCAAACATGAAAGCAACAGCAAACATATGACCTTTCGCTGGTAATAAGGTAACCTTGTAGTATGTACCACCCCCATGTGGGCGAAACCCAGAGAGAACAGCTGCAGGAATTTCTCAGCCATGCAAATGCCATAAGTGCTTCAGAGAATATTAGCAAGGTGGATGGGGGTGGGGGGAGGCTCATCTACATAATGCTCACAGGGACTTACCATCTCTGCACTGGTGTGCTGATTGATTAGTTTAATTAAAAATATATATTTCATTTACCAATGAAGGCTATACATTTCTTTATTAGTCTACCTCTGTCAAAATCAATTTTAAGATTTTTCATTTGGTGCAAACTGAATTATTCACAAGGGCCAATTTTTTTTTTTATATATACTTAAATTTAATTTTTATTAAGATTAGGAAGTGTCAGCTCGGGGATGGACCACGTTCGGAATGTTGCATGCCGTTCTGGTCGCCCCTTTACAGGAAGGAATTTTTGAGGCTTTGAAAAGGTTGCAGAGGAGGTTCACCAGAACGTTGCCTGGATTAGGGAGTATTAGCTACACGGAGAGGTTGGACAGACTTGGATTGTTTTTTTCTGGTGCACCTGAGGTTGCAGGGAGACCTAATAGAGGGATATGGGCCAAACGAGTGGGACTAGCGTAGATGGGGTATCTTGGTTGGCATGGGAAAGTTGAGCTGAAGGGCCTGTGTCCGTGCCGTATGACTTTATAAATGCTTAAATATTGTTGGTGGGCACATATCTACTTTGTTTAAACAATATAACAAGTGAAGATCGGTGTACTTAGTCAAAATTACTAGATAAGCAAAATCAACTCATTTTTTTAGCCATTTTCTCATATAATACTCAAATCATACGATACATCAGCTGACAAATACACAGAAATATGGATGTGCCTATGAACTGCCACCTATTTTGAACAATGTTTTCAAAAAAAATCCTGCTACAAATCCACAATAACAAAAGCCGAAGAAGGGTCCTGCCATGAAACGTCACCAATCCACGTTCTTCATAGAAGATGCCTGGCCCACTGAGTTACTGCTGCCTTTTATTTATCGCAAAAGCTACATCTAAATAATCTTTAACAAAATATCACTGTTCCTTGAGATCTGTCACAAATGTGAACTACAAAATTGAAGTTGGGTCAAGAGGGCTGAACAAATCCATTTGCCTAGTTCTTTTTTCACCAATTCATTATTACCAATGTATACCCATGTTGGTGGTGATTGTTGCTATTTATTTAGGTTCACAGCAAAAGTGCAAATGGAGAATACCTTTATTTTGTTGTTATATAAAAATCAGATGATTGCAGTTCTTTTGAAAACAGGAATTATTATATCTCCATGGTCCTTCAACTGTGTATATAGTGATACAAACAAACGTGAATGGTGCTTATCCCCAATCATTCACTTTTCATTTTGAAAACATCTCCACTGCAAACTGCATTGACTCACAGCAGAGAACATCTGTTCTTCACCCTCTGAAAGGCAATATTTTTATTGTCACTAAAATTTAAGAGGACAATCCACCGATCATTTGCTATTATCTGAAAAATTGCATAGCCTCCTCTGAAGGATGACTAAAACAGGGAGAGAAACTCGTTCAATTGTCAGAGCGATGGCAGGGTGCAACCCATGGCTTATCATTGTGAGTGTCAGGTTTACATGGGTCAAGTTATTCTTGAACACAAAATAACCCATTATTTCACACATCATCTTCATAGAAAAGCTTGTTGGCAGTTAAAGCAAGGAAGTAGCTTTGAAAAACAGAATAGATATCTTACCAAGCTGACAATTTTTTAAGATGGGGGATATCAAACAAATCTGCTTCACACCACGTGCACTGAAATGCCAACAAATCCTAAAAAAAAACTAGATTTCCAAATCAGAACTGTAAATGCAGCAGAAAAGCTCAAATGGGAACTGCAATAGGAAGCTTAAACGTTCTTACATTTCCACCATGTTTGCACTTCAGTATGTCCCAAAGTGTTTCACAGGCAATGAGTATTTTTGATGTGCCGTCATTGCAATCCAGGAAATGCAGCTAATTTGATCAACATACTTCAACAAACAACTTGGTAAAAATACAGTTACGGTTATTCAGAATTAGGATTCTATAAGTGTAGGAAAGAACTGCAGATGCTGGTTTAAATCGAAGGTAGACACAAAATGCTGGAGTAGCTCAGTGGGTCAGGCAGCATCTCTGGAGAGAAGGAATGAGTTGCGTTTTGGGTTGAGACCCTTGTTCAGACATTCTATAAGTATGTATGGGCCGATGAGGATGCTTGGATGGATTAGATTCTGCAAATGTTAATTCCAAGGCAATTGGTATCTACCAAAAGAACGTTCTAAATTCCACTAGTTAACGTTCTAAATTGGGGGAAAGACTTATTTTTTACAGTATTAGATTAGAACATGCAAAAGTTAATTGAAATAGGTTCTTTGTAGGTAAAGGGATGTCCAGCAAGTGGGAGGCTTTTAAAAGTGAGACAGCAAAGTTCAAGATCTGCATGTTCTTGTTACAGTGAAGGGCAAGGCTAGCAGGAGTAGGGAACCAAGAAGGTTAAAGAAGTAATAAAGAAGATTAATGAGGGTAGGGCAGTAGACAGTCTATATGAAGTTCAAAAAGGTCTTTGTTGGCTGCTTTCGAAGGGTAGAATACATGGGATCTAGGGACAGCTAACTAATTGGAAAGATAGAAGGTAGACAAAAGTGCTGGAGAAACTCAGCGGGTGCAGCAGCATCTATGGAGCGAAGGAAATAGGCAACGTTTTGGGCCGAAACCGTTCTTCAGACTAATTGGCTTGGTGGTAGGAAGCAGAGAGCGGTCGTGGAAGGTGTTTCGCAATCTGGAGGCCTGTAATTAGTAGTGTGCCTGAGAAGTCGGTGCCAGGCCCATTGTTGTTTGCCCTCTATATTGATGATTTGGATGAGATTGCACAAAGCATCATTAGTAAGTTTGAAGATGACACTAAAATAGAAGATATTGCAGACAGTAAAGAATTATAATGGGATCTTGAACAGCTGAGAAAGTGGGCTGAGGAATGACAAATGGAATGGAATATGTGCACGGTGTCACAATTAAGAGAAGCTAAACCAGTGTACAGCTTTCACAGTGAACAATAGAGCCCTGGAAAGTGTTGTAGGACAGAGGGATCTAGTAGTACAACTACATCGTTCCCTGAAACTGACAGAGTTATGAAAAAGGCTTTTGTCACAATGGTTTTCATCTGTGAGGGCATCGACTTCATAAGCTAATGTACAGACCTTCTCCAGAGTAGGGAAAGAAGAACTAGGAGACACAGGCTTAAGATGAGAGGGGAAAGATTTAATAGGAACCTGAGGGTAATGGGTATATGGAAAAAGCTGCCAGAGGAGTTTATTGAGGCTGATACTTTAGCAACATGTCCTATCTGCAATACAGGACTAAGGAAGGCATTATAGGTCCAATTGCATGCAAAATAAGCCTCAAATTCTACAAATTCGCCACAGCAGTATTTAATCTCAATTATTCCTTGTATACCAACCCAATTTTGAAAACTACAATGACAATCAAGGGTCAGCAGTGGTGTCAAACCATTTTGGATGGCCAATTTGTTTTATGAACTTGTCTTATTTTGTCTTACCCATATCCTCAGTTTATGTGAAATGCCATGAGCTGCTAATTTTTATTGATGCCTAAACTAAAAGCATAACCATTACCTGTAAAGAATCAATTTTGAACAATTGAACATCTAAAAGGGACTTTAAATTTATTAGAGTTGTCACTTCCCTGATTGGCACAATATAGTGCCAATACACTTACAAGACGCTTTTAATTCATTAGTTCAAATTTCTCCAGCTTCTATCATGTTCCCAGGCAATAACTACCACACTTCATTCTGCCAACATGTACCTTTAATGCAGTTGCGAAAAGTAGACCATTCACGGAATTACTGGTAAACAAAAACAGCAAGCCACACAGGAAGAGTTAAAGTTAGAGACACAAGGAACTCAAGAAGGGTCCCAACCCGAAACGTCACCCACCCTTTTTCGCCAAAGATGCTATCTGACCCGCTGAATAGTCGCTGAATAGTACTGGTAAACAAAAACCAGCATCTGCAGTTCTTTGTTTCCACAGCCATCAAAACACAAGTGATTAGTAGATAATATTCAGCTTGCACCACAACATTTTTATACTGAGACCACCCAACAGATCAGAGCGGAAAAGATGTGATTTCAGGGAAATAATGAAACTATGTGATTGTAAGAATTATCTTGACATGGTCAGTGAGAAATGAGAAGGCTCCTGACCCGAAACGTCATCTGTCCGTTTCCTTCCACAGCTGCTGCCTGACCTTCTGATTTTCTCCTGTAGCCTGTTTTCACCCCCCCTACCAGACCAGTTAACGTTGTGCATGATAAACTGGAGAAGGTGGTGAGATGAAGATGTCTATGAAGTGAATGAACCCCCAATTATGCAGGGACAGCCAACACATAATCTTTTTGATGACAATTAAGGTGAGACATCATCACTGCATCTGGTGATGGATGATATTGCAACACCATTAGATATAGTGGCACTGCCATGTAGAGCCTCTGGGTCGGGGTGTCAGCGACCCAGATTTAATCCTGACCTCAGCTGCTCTCTATGTGGAATTTGTACATTCTCCCTGTGAATGTGTGAGTTTCCGCTTGTTGCTGCAATTTCCCCCCAACTCCCACAGATGTTCAGGTTGATTGATTCAATGGCCATTGTAAATCACCCCTGGTGTGTCAGTGAATGCTCTAATCTAGAAGAGGGGAGAATTATGAGAATATGGGGAGAATGTAAAAAATAATTAATTAATGTGGAATTTGTGTAAATGGGTGGGTGCTTGATGGTCAATAAAAAACTTGATGGGCCAAATGGCCTGTTTCTATGCTGTTTCATTCTCTAATACTATATTTTTGAAATGATGACATACATCTTAGAGGTCTTGCCAGACATAAACTTGTCAAATTCAGAAAGATAAAATCTTTAATTGTGGTGCTGAATTTCACTGTTTAAATGAATAAAGCGCAAACTATCCATACTAAACTCATCAATTTGTTTTATTTACTGCAGAACATCCTCCAGTTACAGCACAATGGAATAATGTAGGATTTTACTTCGGAGTCACGTGAGTGACTTCGTGAAGAACCCCGCTACGGCGCATGTGTGTCATATTCCAGAATGACTTCAACCAGAGATTTAACAAGGGTCCTGAAATAATTTCCGACTACAATCCAGTCTAAAGAAGGGTCTCGACCCAAAACGTCACCAATTCCTTTTCTTCAGAGATGCTGCCTAACCCGCTGAGCTACTCCAGCATTTTTGTGTCTATCTGGAACCATAAACCTGCACAAGGAGGGAAGGTAGACATAAAATGCAGGAGTAACTCAGCGGGACAGCCTGTCCCACTGAGCTACTCCAGCATTTTGTGTGTACCTTCGATTTAAACCAGCATCTGCAGTTCTTTCCTGCAAGGAAGGAAGGTCTTCTCTTTCCTTTTTCTCTCCTCCTTATATCTTTTGAGACAAAATATCTCTTCTCAAACCAGGTCGCTGCCTGATGGAGGATGCGGCGCTATTGAGCCCAACTAGTCGCTAGTTTTTTTTGTTCACTTTTAATATAATTTTAATTTCAAGTTTTCATGTATCTGTTGTGACCGGTGGCAGACCTGTTTTCCTCAGGGGATGAATAAAGTACTATTGTATCGTATCGTTGACTCCATTCAAGGACCCAAGCAGTCTTTCCAGGTGCGGCTGAGGTTCATCTGCACCTCCTCCAACCTCATCTATTGCATCCGCTACTCTAGATGTCAGCTGCTCTACATCGGTGAGACCAAGCGTAGGCTTGGCAATCGTTTCGCCCAACACCTCCGCTCGGTTCGCAATAACCAACTTAATCTCCCGGTGGCTCAGCATTTCAACTCCCCCTCCTATTCCGAATCCGACCTTTCGGTCCTGGGGCTCCTCCATGGCCAGAGGGAGGACCACTGTAAATTGGAGGAGCAGCACCTCATATTTCGCTTGGGCAGTTCACACCCCAGCGGTATGAATATTGACTTCTCTAATTTCAGGTAGTCCCTGCTTTCTCCTCCCCTTCTCAGCTCTCCCTCAGCCCACTGTCTCCGCCTCTTCATTTCTTCTTCCCGTCCCCCCCACCCCCACCCTCACATCAGTCTGCAGAAGGGTTTCGACTCGAAACGTACCCTATTTTCTTTGCTCCATAGATGTTGCCTCACCCGCTGAGTTTCTCCAGTATTTTTGTCTACCTTCGATTTTCCAGTATCTGCAGTTCCTTCTTAAACATCGTATCGTAATGCTTGCTTCTCTCAGGTATGATATTTTCACCTGTTTTCTTGAAGCACACTTTCAGCATGGTAGAAACCTGCATGAGATATGTCTTATCTGGACCAATAGGTTGTAACAAAATGATGAAGGGGAAATACGAGTTGATTGAAGATGAATGGAAATCTCCAACTCACTTTCAAAACCTTTGAAATCCAAAGATCCTCTTCCACCTGATCCACCATGGAGAACATTGTCTCATTTGCCAACCCATTTCAATATTAATGATAAGCCTTCAAATATACTGTTAAGCATTCTCCTACATGGCTATTGCCTACCTCTCTGAATAATGAAGGTTGGCCTTGTTTGGCCTAATTGGCAGGATTTGTATTATACACACCACACCTTCCCCCAACCACATCTAGTTTATAAATGAAATCCTGCAATCAGCTCATGTCACGGTTCATTTGTTGCATCTGGATTCGTGTCTGAATTCAGTGTATATGTCACAATAAGTGGCCTTTTTGTGGCTTTTAGTCACTTATGGGATATCGTCTTTTGTCATTCAATATTTATTTCACAATCTCTTTTGGATGTAAACGACAAAATTCACAGCATTTACATCGACATATTTTATGCTTGAATCAGGAATCTTTAGCAAGCAATAAAAAAAAATGCTAGCTTGCCAATCGTTGAGACACATTTCACTTACAATGGTTCTTTCACCAATCCTGCTGAAAAACGGAAATAATTATCACTGCTTTTGTTTCTAAGGTGAACATTTTGCTGAATGTGAAATTAAATAAAAGCACCCAGTGCACCATTTTCAATTTAGTGAAAAGTTAAGTAAATTGGAAAGTGCAAGGTCATGCATCAAAAATAACACAGGGTTCCCATTTCAATAATTTTAGACCACTGATTCTGGATTCCAAAACAAGCCTGTTGGTTGAAAGGTGAATAGTCTCTCCTGCATGGAGATGTTATGACTTCAGGAAATAAAATATCCACAGGAAGCATTTCGGAAGCTATGCACAGTTCAGCTTAATCTTCTCTGCTGCTGCAATCTGCTCACTGCCTTGGTAGTCAGCCTCCACTTATCTGACCCTGCACTCTCTCCGAGCACAAATATCAAATCCCACACCAATCTTAATGTATTCTGCCTTCTTAATTAACAGTTGCCTTGTTAATTGTAATCATATAAACATCAGCGAATGTAATGGTTCGTTTGTTGGAGTTCAATTCTTTTAATGTTTACTTCACAATGCATTGTTACAAATTCCCCAAGGAGCACGAGGTCTATCAATCATCATATTCTCGTTCTTTAGCTCGAGGTTGGTGTCAAACTCAATCAATATTTGTTCACCATTGGTGTACATCGATTTTTACCAATTTGGAATTATTTCCTTTGAATACATAAGATACAGTCCAACTGTAATAACTATACCACAAATGATTGGACTGGAGATTAAACTAAAGATCCATCTATATTTACAAATAAATATGGTTACCCAGAATTCTGTCATGTATAAATGATGTGACTGTATAATTTGCCGACTCTTCAGATGCATGTATTGCTCTCTTAATCAATACACAATAAAGTGGCTAGAAAACAGATTCCTATAATTTTCCTCAAGCAGATATGTTTCAACCATGGCTGAGCTATCAAAAAAATAGAAAGAGAAAAATTGAACTGAGCATCCAAGACCGTGCTTGGCTGGTGTTGTATCTTGGCCTGCAGGCTAATAGGAACGATATAATTAATTTGTCTCAAACTGCAGTCAGGTCCTTTGGGTAAACCATAACAGAAATGCTGGAATATCTCAGCTGGTCAAGCAGCATTTGTGAAGAGAAAAACCTTTTGGTACATGAACTAGTTCTTTTCACAAATGCTGCGTGACTGTCTGAGTTTAGAGATACAGCGCGGAAACAGGCTCACTGAGTCCACTCCGACCAGCGATCCCTGCACATCAACGCTATCCTACACACACTAGGAACAATTTACACTTATACCGAGCCAATTAACCTACAAACCTGTACGTCTTTGGAGTGTGGGCGGAAACCGAAGATCTCAGACAAAACCCACGCGGTCACGGGGCGAATGTACAAACTCCAGACAGACAGCACCCGTAGTCGGGATCAAACACGGGTCTCCTGTAAGGCAGCAACTCTACCTCTGCACCACCCAGCATTCTTCCAGCATTTCTGGCGTTAACCCTGACTCCATCTGCAGCTTTATTTACTTTGGGTGACCAATTAGTCATAACTCCATGATCCATTTAATTATCTATTCAGCTGAATGGCAGTCCATTAAGTCTAATGCAAGAACTCAAATGTATATATTTCCTTTTCAATATGGCAGTACAGGTATTTGAGGTGTTTGCAATTTTACAAAGAAAATTGTGCTAACTCCCATTTTAAGTAAAGACATTAACTTGTGAAGGTTTGACTAGGTGGAAGGGGTAGCAGAGTTATGCACTGAAACCAAGGAAAGTTCCCTAAAGGTCTCAGTGAATATAGCTAAGTGGCAATTATGAGCTTCCTTATTTAATTCTGTAGTACACTTTCAACTAATCCCCATTGAATGCCATGGATGAATTAGGAAAAGGAAAAGCTGCAATTGTGATGAGTACCTCCTCCCTTAGAGTTGGTTCTTTACTGTTGATGAAAGGCAAAATAAAACACAGTTGCATCGTCTATCATTTCTCCTGATGAAATAATCCAACTGTATTTGTTGTGCATCTTAGACATGAGAAATTACACATTTGATAAAACCAAAAATGAGGAGAAAGTTGACAAATGTAATGCTTTAAAATTGAGCAGCACATAGGCTTTTGCTGGTATCTAGGATGGCAGGCACTAAATTTGAACTGAACATAGTCTATGGGTTTTAAATGATTTCATACTATGTAAAATAATTCTCCGAGCTGTTCACTGGATAAATCAATATGGTACGTTGCCTGAAACACTCTGAATGCGAATTCAGTTTCAGACTTCAAAACCTATCCATTACCATGTGTTCCTCATTCTCTCCCTAAAAAACTCCTTATCCTTATCCAGGGTTTTGTTAACTTAATCTTTTGTGCCTTGCCTTTACCAGGTGTACACTGTCACATAGATTACATGGCAATAGTCACTTTATTAAAAGTACAGACACCCAGTCAATCTTACTGAAGAAGACGCAAAGTGCTGGAGTAACTCAGCAGATCAGGCAGAATCTCTGGAGAACATGGATATGTGATGTCACCCATTCCTTCTATCCAGAGATGCTGCCTGTCCCGCTGAGTTACTCCAGCATTTTGTGTCTTTCTTTTATATCCAGTATCCAGTGCTCTCAGCTAATTCTGTATCAAATGGGGTGAATTGGAAAAGCTGAAGTCCATCTTCTGTGATGGGGGGGATTTCACAAGGAAGTCACGGTGTATCACCCACTTAGCATTTTGCCTGAATATGCTGATGGATGCTTCAGCCTTCACTTCAGTTCTCACATCCCGGGCCATGACATAGCATGACCTGTCTTTCCCGTACATTGGTTGGTTGTCCTCCACCATTTATGACTGCATGTAGCATGATAAGAGCTTTAATCTGATCAGATCACTTAGCTCTGTCTATTTTCAATGTTGTTACTGTTGTACTTTGCACAGAAGGAGAAGATTTGGACCGGTTAGGCTTTGTGTAGAATAGAGTTCCATAGACCCGACACCCAAATATATAGCACAGATAGCATCTAAGCCTTTGGTAAGATTTCGACACAACGAACTACTGATGCTGGTTTACAAAAAAGGAATTAAAGTGCTGGAGTAACTCAGTGGGTCTGGCAGCATTTCTGGAGAACATTAATAGGTGATGTTCGGGTTGGGACCCTTCTTCAGTTGATACTTAGTGAGTCTGAAGAATGATCTTGACCCGAAACACAATTGATGTTGAAGACGCTTTGTCAAAGCCGAGACCTGAAATGTTTATCTTGCTTCTTTCTCCACAGATGCTGCTTGACCTGCTGAATGCTTCTAGAATTTTCTGTTCTCATTTCAGATTTGCAGTATTTGTATCTGTTTGTTTTTTGTTTATTGTGACATCAAGAATCCTTGGTAAAACTGCAATTAATAGGTGTCAACGAGAAAACATACTAATAGTTTGTCATGTTTTTCCACAAAGGAAGATGTTTGTGGTTGTTAGAAATCAATAAATCCAGCCCCGGACATGCAGGATTCCTCAGGACAGTGCTTAATTAAAGAGCTTCCTTCCAATATAGGAGGTCACGTTACAGTTATATAAGACGTTGGTGAGGCCACATTTCAAATTTTGCGTTCAGTTTTGGTCACCATTATATAGGAAAGATGATGGAGCTGATCATGGACTTTAGGAGGGCACATCATCCGAGGACGTACACTCCATTGAGTATAAATGGGGATCCTGTGGATAGGGTGAACTGTTTTAAATATCTGGGAGTCCACATCTCTGAGGATATGACATGGTCATCACACGCCTCAGCACTGGTGAGTAAGGCAAGGCAGCGCCTTTACCACCTCAGGCAATTGAGGAAATTCAGAGTGTCTCCGAGGATCCTCCAGTGCTTCTACGCAGCGGCAGTGGAAAGCATCTTGTCCGGGAACATTACCATCTGGTTCGGGAATTGCTCTGCCAAGGACAAGAAGGCTCTGCAGAGAGTAGTGCGTTCGGCCGAACGCACTATGGGAACTCCACTCACCCCCCTGCAAGAACTATACAACAGGAGGTGCAACTCCAGAGCAAACAAAATCATGAGAGACCTCTTCCACCCCTGCAACGGACTTCCAGCCGCTACGGTCAGGCAAACACCTCCGTTGCCATGCAGTGAGAACGGAGAGGTTGAGAAGGAGTTTCTTCCCAGAGGCAATTCGGACTGTAAACGCCTTTCTCACCAGGGACTAACTGTACAGAACGTTTTTCCTTCTATTATTTATTATGTAAAATAATATGTGTGTTATGATTGTGTTTATAATTTGTTTGGTTGTTTTGTTGTTCCGCGAGCATTGCCACTTTCATTTCACTGCACATCTCGTATGTGTATGTGACAAATAAACTTGACTTGACTTGACTTGACTTGATGTCAAGCTGGATTTTGAGATGCTTTATGAGGATGTTGCCAGGACTCGAGGGCCTGGGCTACAGGGAGAGGTTGAGTAGGTTAGGACTCAATTCCTTGGAGCGCAGGAATGTAGTCACAATAGGTTGAACCATTTCCCATTCGTTCCAAAGATTAACGTCACTCCTGCAGGAAGGTTGTTGGAGCCAAGACTTCGTACTGTGGCAAGAAAGATTGAGTGAAATGTTGAGGCAATGTCGATTTCACATTACATGCATTTTTTTTAATTTTTCCATGATTAAAATGTAGAAGTAAATAATGTGACCATATGAATGGCCTAACAAACATACACATTTCTTGTTTGAAGCAGAGAAGGGAAAATGAGAAGGCGACATATATAATAAAATAAAATTAAAATGTAGCAATTCTGAGGCTGTTTTGCAGAACTGGGAGGGTAAAATGAAGACCAAGGCAAAGGAAAGAAATGGGATTTGCTGCCGATAGAAAGACGGATATGTTTAGGAAGTTTTTCTTAGAACCGAAAATTGGGGGAGAAAGTGATGCCATCACAATGCAGATAAAGTAAGTGACAAAAAAATCTGGAAATGGTTCATGTGCTCATGCTCCAATTTAATGAGCCAATCTTTAGCTACCACTTATCCACCGCTGTTCCATGTAGTTATCTATATAAAGACTAAAAAACATTAAAAAGACAAACAAAGCTGTCAACTGAAAAATGAAAGTAAATCTCAACTACATAAACACATTGGATAAAAGGTTTGCTTTTCCACTTGGTGATGGGGATAATTAATGAAGATGCACAGAAAATATGATTTAGCCCGCAACACAGTAAAGCAAGTAAATTGTCTGGAAGGTGAGAACAACAACGCTGACTCAGTAATTGAAATACAACATTGCCCTAAGCCATCGTAACAATATCATCTTATTTTCTAAAACTGCATCATTTTAAAGCCTGAAAATTCTGAAGGCGATTCATTAATAACCCTTTTAGATAAATCCACTTTCCTTAAAAAGGCTTTGTACTACACACTAAAACAGAAATAAATATTCTATCCCCTGTACTGACGTTGAGAACATAAACAATATATAAAAGGTGCCCCACAGATATAGCAGACCTCTTTGTGTTATCCCAGAATGCGATGATACAGTGCCCTCCATAATGTTTGGGACAAAGACCAATCATTTATTTATTTGCCTCTGTACTCCACAATTTGAGATTTGTAATAGAAAAAAACACATGTGGTTAAAGTGCACATTGTCAAATTTTAATAAAGGCCATTTATTTATACATTTTGGTTTCACCATGTAGAAATTACAGCATTGTTTATACATAGTCCCCCCCCCCCCCCCCCCCCCCCCATTTCAGGGCACCATAATGTTTGGGACTCAGCAATGTCATGTAAATGAAAGTGGTCATGTTTAGTATTTTGTTGCATATCCTTTGCATGCAATGACTGCTTGAAGTTGCGATTCATGGACATCACCAGTTGCTGGGTATGTTCTGTTCTCTGGTGATGCTCTGCCAGGCCTGTATTGCAGCCATCTTTAGCCTATGCTTGTTTTTGGGGCTAGTCCCATTCAGTTCTCTTCAGGATATAAAAGGCATGCTCAATTGGGTTCAGATCATGTGATTGACTTGGCCACTCAAGAATTGACCATTTTTTTTGCTTTGCAAAACTCCTTTGTTGCTTTAGCAGTATGTTTGGGATCATTGTCTTGCTGTAGAATGAACCGTCAAGCAATGAGTTTTGAGACATTTGTTTGAACTTGAGCAGATAGGAGGTGTCTATACACTTCAGAATTCATTATGCTACTACCATCAGCAGTTGTATCATCAATGAAGATAAGTGAGCCAGTACCTTCAGCAGTACCGTCCAGGCCATATCACACCCACCACTGTGTTTCACAGATGAGGTGGTATGCTTTGGATCTTGGGCAGTTCCTTCTCTCCTCCATACTTTGCTCTTGCCATCATTCTGATATGTTAATCTTCGTTTCATCTATCCACAAAACCTTTGTACAGAACTGTGGTTGCTCTTTTAAGTACTTAGTGGCAAAACCTGGGTCATCCTATTTTTGCAGCTAACCAGTGGTTTGCATCTTGCAGTGTAGCCTCTGTATTTCTCTTCATGAAGTCTTCAGCGGACAGTGGTCATTGACAAATCCACACCTGACTATGAAGAATGTTTCTGATCTATCGGACAGGTGCTTGGGGATTTTTCTTTATTATAGAGAGAATTCTTCTGTCATCAGCTGTGGAGGTCTTCCTTGGCCTGCCAGTCCCTTTGCAATTAGTAAGCTCACCAGTGCTCTCTTTCTTCTTAATGATATTCCAAACAGTTGATTTTGGTAAGCCTAAGATTTGGCTGATGTCTTTAACAGCTTTATTCTTGTTTCTCAGTCTCATAATGGCTTATTTGACTCATTGGCACAACATTGGTCCTCATGTTGATAAACAGCAAAAACAAATTCCAAAGGTGATGGAAAGACTAGAGGAAAGACTAGGCGCTGAGATCTCTCTTATACCTGCATTATGGAGGCAATTAAACACACCTGAGGAACTACAAACGCCTGTGAAGCCATGTATCCCAAACATTGTGGCGCCCTGAAATGCGGCTATGTATAAGCACATCTGTAATTTCTACATGGTGAAACCAAAATGTATAAAAATGGCCTTTAATAAAATCTGACAATGTGCACTTTAACCACATGTGATTTTTTTTTTCTATTACAAATCTAAAATTGTGGAGTGCAGAGGCAAATAAATAAATGATGGGTCTTTGTCCCAAACATTATGGAGGGCACTGGATATCATAATACTTTTAAAGCATGCTAAATAACCATACCACATGCAACAATCATTAGAGTAAATGTTTGATAATGAAAACCTGCAGCCAGTCTGTATTTTGCTTTTCTTTGAACAATGTTGTTCTGGCATTTTTAACCTTAGCAGGGCAGATAGCACCTCATTAAAAGTACCTCAAGAGAATTCATGCAGTCCAATAACAAGATTACTATGTTACAGGTCAACTCATGAGATTAGGTGCAAAGATCTATGTATAAATACCAAGAAGCATTTGAAGCAATTTTCTGTATTTCTACAACGAGGCCAATGCTAATGTATTGTTCAAATGAATTATGCTCCACTTATTATTACATTCTTTTTCTCCTCGTGCATCAATGCAAAGGATAGATGATGAGCTGGTAATATTGTTTCTTTTTGACAATGTCCATTTTCAGGATTTGAACTAATGTACCAGTGCTACTGATCTCGACTTCTCTCACACCCTCCTCCAGTTACTCATATAATAACCTATGAGGGAGTCGGTGCTAATTCTCCATTTGTCATAACGGCTGGACTAACCTTTCAAGAAACTGTCTGAAAATTTCCAAAGAGAGACACAAAATTCTGGAGTAACTCAGCGAGTCAGGCGGCATCTCTGGAGAAAATGGATAGGTGATGTTTTGGGTCAGGACCCTTCCTCAGACATTGTAGTGAGGGAGGGGGACTGGAAGTGAGAAATAATCCAGCATCTGCAGTTACTTTTTATTACATTTGAACATTTCCAACCTGCATACCAATTTCTCTTTTCCACATATCATTGTCATGGAACCTGACACATTTTTTAAATTCTCATAATGATCAAATAACTCAGAATTTAAGTGAATATGGAATAGGATGTTCCCATACAAATTTGGCTTGAGACCAAGTGAATGGGTAATATTGGGTTGGAAACATTTATTTCTGAAACATGCTACACTGCCACATCTTCAATACAGAAAACGTTTGAAAAATGATTTTTTTTAAACATATATATCTATTATCAAGTGAATCCATAATCCATCCTGGTGCATATTTTTTAATAAACCCCAAAAGTTCCTGTAATTTGAATTACTGGAAAGAAAATGAATGTGGCTATAAAGGTGGAACATGGATTTCAAAAATTGTCAAAGATTCTCAGTGTTTCATATTTTAGTCCATTTCCTGTAACTCCACACATAGAAGTTGGGGAATATGGTAGTTTTGAGAAATATGCTAAAATGTAAGGTAATTGCTTAAGTGAAACCATGTTTAGTTAGAGGAAAAAATGGGCTGCTAAACTAGGATAATGTGTTTAGTATTGTAATGAGGACCAAGTATGCACCTCACAAGAGGTAGCACCATTGAGATTTTTAAGAAGGAACTGCAGATGCTGGAAAAATCAAAGGTAGACAAAAATGCTGGAGAAACTCAGCGGGTGAGGCAGCATCTATGGAGTGAAGGAATAGGTGACGTTTCGGGTCGAGACCCTTCTTTAGACTCCTGCATTTTGTGTCTATCTTCGGAAACCCGCTGAGTTTCTCCAACATTTTTGTCTACCTGCAACAGTGAGATTTGTATTTTCTACATATGGAAAATTAGATTTAATTCTTCATCGAAACTTTAAAAGAAACTGCAAGTTACATGATCAAGTGGAGAGAAAGAAGTTACGTTTAGTTTTAGTTAAGTGTATGATTGTCACATGCAGCGAGGTTTTAGTTGCGTGCTATCCAGTCTGTGTAAAGACTATGCGTGATTACAATCAAGCCGTCCACCGTGTACAGATACACGATAAAGAAAGTAGAGGAGATTAAGAAGAACATAGTTAACGCAAGAAATGCTGCTGTTGTAGTAGAGTTTCTAAAAAGTGGGGCAATTGTAATGTGTGATTGCAGATTCACTTCTGCGACCAGCATGCAGAGAGTTACTTGTCTTGGGCGCCATCACTTATTGAAAGGGAATGATGAGTTGCGCTGTTGATAATAAGTAGCTGTAGGTAGGTGGAAAATTTAATCAACCATTCAGAATGACAACTCTAGAATTTGTAGGATGATTTATAAATTATAATTACAATTATTTTAATGCCCAGCAGAATTGAACAAATAGTTTGATGATTGAAGTGGTTCTTGGGTTAGGATATGCAGACATAGGTAATGGATCTAAAGTAATATTATCCCAACTTCACTTTTATAAATTCTAATATTTATATTCATAATATGCTGCCAATAAAATAAGTTACTTCTCTCCTCCCAGGGCAGTTACTGTCCCTGTCTCCAATGGTGGGAGGCTACAACTAAAGAATCATGTTTTTAACTACATCGTTTTCATGATAAATGTGGAATGGATGGTTACAGTGAAAGACATAAGGGCCTGTCCCACTTAGGCAATTTTTTAGGCGACTACAGGCGACTAGGCTGTCACTGGGGTGTCGCCTGTATGGTCGTGAGTTGTCTCCTCAGTCGCCCAAAGAGTCGTAGCGTCTTTCTGATCGTCGCTGGATTTTCAACATGTCGAAAATTATTTGGATTTTTAACATGTTGAAAAAAATGTCAGCGACAGTGGGCGTAGCCTGACTTCTCCTGATGTAGGTGATGTTGTAGTTGTCGCCAGGTTAATGTAGGTTGTCGCTGGTGCTGATTTCGTTTTGTTAAAGTAATGATTCTATTTCAAATTTTATGTCGAAGGGGGGGTCCAGTCGCTGTTTTTTCCTGCTACGACTATGATAGTTGCCGGCAGTCGCCTAAAAATAGCCTAAGTGGGACAGGCCCTTTAATCAAGAAATTTGTACAGATACAATATTTTGAAACATATTATCAATACAAATAGAGTTCTCTCTCTGACTTTTTTAGGCTCCATGCATCATTTCTAATGAATACTGGCAATAACCCCTACACACATCTGCTTCCTCAGGGAACAGGAAACTAAGTTAGAGCTATTACTGGAACTGGAAAATGAAAAGAGAAAACTGCAATTTGCAGCATTCAATACCTGAAGTAAAGAGGCCCTGAAAGTGCTAAGATTTACGGCACTACTGCAGCACAACTTAATGCATCTTCATGAATGCAGTACTTAAACTGCCAACCTTTAATTTGTTTTACTGTACAGCTGCTATTTTTTTTTGGTACTACTCAAATGGATGATGTGCTGCATCACAAAATTATGAATTGCTGAGTTGTCGCAACCTGCAGTCTTTGGCGTTGTGAAGTTACTAATAATTGGGAGAGATAGCACTTTCTCACAAGGAGGAAAAGGATAAGAATGCCAACACCAGATTGGTCTTTTTACTGTCTTCCAGAGGTTGCATTGCACATCTGCACAGCCACAGGTCAATAACAAAGCTTGCTCCTGATTTCAGCATCTGCAGTTTTTTATGTCTGTAGTTATATTCATTTGTTGTAGAGCATTGCAAAGCTGCAAAAATATATAAAAACCACCATAAAATTACGTCCATATTTCTCTCCATAGTTTTTACTGCATTTCTCGAGCTTATTTTTGAGAAGTACTTTGGTATGTCTTGAAGACTTGGAGCACTACGTAAATACAACAGACTTCACGTTTCAATCACAAACTTTTGATTTTGAGGCCTAGAAATGATAGTTGGTGATGTTAATGAATGAATGTTCTATGTGTACGGTTGATATTGTAGGTCAAGAATCAAGCTGCTCATTTTGAAACTGGATACAGTTAGATCATCAATAACTATTTCAAAAAATGATCCTTTGCAAACTGAACAGCTCCTCAAAAACACATTTTTAGCAAAATTAACATGAGTTTTAACTATCAACACTAACTCAAGCACTTCTATAACATTAAAGATGTTCTAAGCATTCGAGATGCAGGCTATCCCTGGATTATGAAAGGGTTCTGTAATTTTCTTTTCAGACAACTGGGTTTGAATGGACAAATATCTTGAAACAAATACTTTGAATACCTGACAAATCTGGACCAGTTCTGGACTTCCACAATAACGGATGTGTGTGTGTGTGTACTTCCAGAGAATCAAACACTCTAATTTTTCACGTTTATGCTTTTGTCTGACTCCGACCTCTTTCAGTGGGGTGGAAGATTGCAACCTTCAATCTTGTTGAAGGTTGCAATCAACCTTCAATCTTGTTGAAGTACGTCCTGTTTCGATGAATGCAATCAACCCGGCGTGCACAATCAAATAAGATCAAATAGAACAAGTTGTCCTACAACTTTAGGCTGTGCACACCGTACGCAAGAAGAAGAAGACCACTTACAGTGTTGACTTAAGGATAACTTGCCATATTAGCATCAATTAACAATATGTCCAACTAGGACCTAGTTCACTTTCTACAAAACTGTTAGTTACATGAAACAACAATAAAGGAGACATTCACTATTATAATCAATGTGTTAATTAGCCTATGCAAAACTCAGATATGAAGCAAGGTACATCTCGACAGTGTAAAGCTGAAAAGAATCATGTTCAAAATCAGCAGTTCCTCTTTGGCATGTGACACTTACAAAGCACATTTTTAAAAAAGATTGTACTTCAATTAACATTTTTTGGTGGGAATAAGAACACTGCTTAAGTGATACTCTCAATTTGAAGTTAAATTTATATATAATCTAATACAGTCTCTCTTCAGACATGACCACAAGTTTGTTATGATGAGAAACATGATTTCACTGGGTCTTGTTCTTATAATAATTTGTGTAAAATCAGGTAATAATTTCATTTGTCTAATTTATGCTTCATGAGGCTTCTTGTGGAAGGTAGATAGATAGTTGAGTGAGGGGGAGAGAACTAAAACAGCTTCATGAATGTTTAATCCCTTCATCAGCCAGATGAATGCTGGTTCTCACTATTTATTCAGACCTCAGAATTACTTTGCACATCACATATGTCTTAAAAAATGTCTGAAGCTCCGTCAACACGTAAAGAATGCTCAAACCAATTTCAAAGAACGATAGATGAAAGGCACTTGCATTTGGTTGGCTTATTGATTTGTTTCCAGTAAAGTGTTGGCACATGAAAGCATAAATGGCTCTATTTTGAAAAACTTTGTAACAATATAACAATTCATTTACTACTTCGTTTCCAACAAATTCCCATCAAAAGTTGGCTGTTAAAAAACTAGAGAGCCTGTCCCACTTAGGCGATTTTTTTAGCAGACTGCCAGTGACTGTCAAGTTCGCGGCACTCGCCTGAAAAACCAGGAACTGGAACGGCGACTGTCAGAGAGGAACACACACAGACACATGCACACACACACACACACACACACACACACACACACACACACACACACACACATGCGCACAAACGCACACACACACACACACACATCGCAAAGGCGGGGACCAGGGAAAACTGGGGAGCGCTATCTGAAATTCACACGGTGCAAAGCCAAGGTGATACAGGCACACACCGCGATGAACAGGAAAGTTAAGATGGCTAGCACAGTAAGTCCTTTAAAAAAGGGGGGAGGGGAGAAAGGGGGAAAAGGAGTGGAGACACTTTTAAGAAGCCAGACAACTTTTAATAAGCCAGAGCTACACAGCTGTGAAGTGAATGTTTAAACGGGACCCAGGGTAAATGTTTGGCAGGTAAAATTTAACATTACTGAGAAGGGTTTCGGCCCGGTTTATTTCCTTGGCTGCTGAAAACTCTGCTTTCTTCAGCTTTTTTTTTAACCCAGGAGCCATTACTGGTGGTTATGCTTGGCTCTGAAAACTCGGCGATTCCCCAATGACAATGAAAATGCCCGTTCAGCAAAGGCGATTAACTAAATCTACCTACGACTACCTCGACTACCCATAATTACATGGCGACCCCACTACAACTGCACCTACGACTACAGGATTATCGATTTTCTCCATGGCGACCAATTTTTGGTCGCAGAAAAATTTTCAACATGTTGAAAAATTTGCGGCGACCATACTGAGGCCGCGACTAGTTCCCAGGATGCGGGAACTCCTCGTGACCATGACGGAGACTCACCAGAACCACCAGCAAACATGTGGCGATCATGAGGCGAGCGCAGAGTCTCCTGCGCTTGCCTAAAAAGTCGCCTAAGTGGGACAAGCCCTTAATGAGAAACACTCTCCTTGCCCAATGACTCAATGTAAACTGGGCACTTAAGGCAAACCAAAGTAACATTCAGCAAATCAGTTTGTTTTTTTGCCTTCCTCAATACTTTTTTGCAACTCTGGCAATTTATTTATTATTTACACCCATATTTTCAACCAACTAAGCCCTTAAATTCTCTTCCTAAACATTTCCCTCTTGGCAGCTACTTATTAATCAAAAGGATTTTTGGACTAATAATTCCTCCTGGCAAATAAGGTACCTTCTTGCAATGTTTTAAGATTGGAACTGCCCCAAACAATCTCTTTCCAATCCTATTATTTTTGTAAATTTCAGAAGGGCAGGGAGTGTGGGGCCGAGTGGCTTTTGTACACATTTCTTATGCAGGGATTATATCATTCCTTCTATTGATTCTGCAAATGGTTACATTGTTAACATGAAAGTGTTGGAGACTAAGGTCGTGGAGAATGAGGGGCTGCAAAAAGTTACATGGTGGCAACATAGCTTCAGGCCTAGATAAGCTGAATTCTCCTCAAGTGGGAACATTTTCAGACAAATACTAGCAAAACACCAATTTTTCAATCGGAAAAAATGAAAATTGCAGTCATTTTGATCTGGCTTGCCTCCACAAGTCTGATTACCTTAAACTATTTCAGGTTTAAACTAAATTTCAGGTTCAGTAAATTAAATTACTGAACTTCAAAAAGTTTCCTCATACTGATCACGTACTGCTCTATTGCTGAACAACAAAAAGCAATTTTGGAGAAGTATTGTTTTATGATGGTCTGAAAACATATCGTACAAGTATCTCCTAAATTATCAAGGTATGTGTATCGGCTGAGTGATCCGACATCATCATTTGAGTTAGGGGGGGGGGAGGAGATCACCATTCACCAGAAACATACCTGGAACAGTCACAAGAGCAGGTTAGAGATTAGCTATCCTGGAGCAAAGCATTCACCTCCTGACACCCCAAACATATAAGATTATTAAGGGTTTAGAACATAGAAACATAGAAATTAGGTGCAGGAGTAGGCCATTCGGCCCTTCAAGCCTGCACCGCCATTCAATATGATCATGGCTGATCATCCAACTCAGTATCCCGTACCTGCCTTCTCTCCATACCCCCTGATCCCCTTAGCCACAAGGGCCACATCTAACTCCCTCTTAAATATAGCCAATGAACTGGCCTCAACTACCCTCTGTGGCAGAGAGTTCCAGAGATTCACCACTCTCTGCGTGAAAAAGTTCTTCTCATCTCGGTTTTAAAGGATTTCCCCTTTATCCTTAAGCTGTGACCCCTTGTCCTGGACTTCCCTAACATCGGGAACAATCTTCCTGCATCTAGCCTGTCCAACCCCTTAAGAATTTTGTAAGTTTCTATAAGATCCCCTCTCAATCTTCTAAATTTCTAGAGAGTATAAAACCAAGTCTATCCAGTCTTTCTTCATAAGGCAGTCCTGACATCCCAGGAATCAGTCTGGTGAACCGTCTCTGCACTCCCTCTATGGCAATAATGTCCTTCCTCAGATTTGGAGACCAAAACTGTACGCAATACTCCAGGTGTGGTCTCACCAAGACCCTGTACAACTGCAGAGGTTTGGACATGCTAGAGGCAGGAAACATGTTCCCGATGCTTGGGAAGTCCAGAACCAGGGGCCACAGTTTAAGAATAAGGGGTAAGCCATTTAGAACAGAGATGAGCGAAAACTTTTTCAACCAGAGAGTTGTGAATCTGTGGAATTCTCTGCCCGAGAAGGCAGTGGAGGCCAATTCTCTGGATGCTTTCAAGAGAGAGTTATGGGCCTGTCCCACTTAGGCGACTTTTTAAGCGACTGCAGGAGACTATGCAGTCGCCTCGTGTTCGCGGGTGGTTGCCGGGGAGTCGCCTTCATGGCCGTGAGGAGTTCCCGCATTCTGGCAACTAGTCGCAGCCTCATTATGGTCACCGTGAATTTTTCAACATGTTGAAAAATTAGCGGCGACTAGAATGAAGCCGCCATGGAGAGTAGCGAGAATTCCCGAGCCGTAGGTGGGTCGCCAGGAGGTCCTAATGGGTTGCCAGGAGATCGAAGGTTCTCGGAGGTTCTCGTAGGTTGTAGCCGGTGCTGACTGGTGAATTTCATTGGCTCATTGGGAAAAAAAAGGTAAGCAAGTGGTTTTCAGAATCAAGGATAACTGACCGGTATAGTTAAATGTCCGCCGAGCTTCTTAAAAGTTGTCTCCATTCCTTCTCTCTCCTTCTCTCCCCCTCTCTCTCCCCCCCCCCACCTTTTAAAGGACTTACTGTGCACTGTGCTTTAGCCGTCTTTTTACAGCGCCAACCTTCCTGTTCATCGCGGTGTATGTCTATTTCACCTTGGCTTTGCACCGTGTGAATTTTTTAGACAGCGCTCCCCCCGCTTGCCCTGTCCCTGCTTGCATAAAGGGCTGGTGAAGGAAGCGGTGTCTTTGTGTGTGTTCCACTCTGATAATCGCCATTCCAGTTGCCGGGTTTTCAGTCTGCTGAAAATTTGCCTATGTGGGACAGGCCCATTAGATAAAGCTCTTAAAGATAGCAGAATCAGGGGATATGGGGAAAAGGCAGTACTGATTGTGGAGGATCAGCCATGATCACTGTGATTGGCGGTGCTGGTTCGAATGGCAGAATGGCCTACTCCTGCACCTATTGTCTATTGTCTATTTTCCAGCATCAACAAGGTATGAGTCAAGAACGTGATGGAATTATCTCCACCAGTCTGAAAGAGTACAGCCCCAACAACTACCCAAGAAACACAACACCATTAAAAAAAAACAGCCTGGTTGACTGAGACTACATCAATTGCCCTAAACATTAATTTGATCTACCATCACCAGCATCCATGGCTGCATGCACACCATTCACAGTTAATCACCCAGGCTACTCTGAGAGCACATTCAAATCAACAAGACTTATAGAAGGGTAAAAACAGCAGGTTAAGGGGAACGCCATCCCCTGCATGTTCTCCTTTGGTGCATCCTGGCCTGATTTGGAAATATCTTACCATCCTACATCATCACAGGGTCTAAATATTGGCGCCCATCCCCTATCAGCCCCTTAGCAATACCTTCATCATCCTGTAGCAGATCAAGACAGCGGCTCATCATCGCCTCAAAGGTTATTTGGGATGGGAAATCAATACTGGTCTTGCCAATGATCCCCAAATCCTGATCATGATTAAAAACACAATATTAAAGTGATGAAATAAATCCACTGCAACGTTTCGGAAATTGCAATAAATTGCAACCAAGTATCACCGGCATGGCACGGTAGTGCCGCAGTTAATGGAGCTATCTCAAGGTGTTTAGTTCTAACCTCCAGTGCTGTCTGTGACCACGTAGTTTTCTCGGTGAAAAGGTGTGCTGGTTGTCAGGTTAAATGGTTCATCTAAATTACTACTAATGGGAGAAGATGTTACAGGGATTTAGGATTGCTCTAACTGGTATAGACTTGATGGTTTGAATCGTCTATTTCTCTATTATAAAGTATTATAATAAAATACCTTATAATAAATGCAAAAAGCATCTCCACACAAGTGATAAATACTCAAATGTCTTCAGAGCGTGATGACAGTGGAGGCAAAAAATCTTAGATTAATTCCAAGTCCATTTAGATTATAATGTGATGTTGAGTACAATTACTTTATCTTTGGTTAGATGGCAGGATGGAATAAATAACCTCCCCCAAAGTATTTATTTGCAATCACGTACTACCAATCCATTCTGTGACAGATTTACCAGACAGCAAACTTCATCACAGGATGCAGGGATTCTCCATCTACCAAACACTCCTCCACAAGCAATCTTTTCCTTACTCTGCCGGATCACTAATCGAAAACTGTGGGTTTAAAAAAAATATGACCCAAGAGATTTCAAATGTCAAGACAGCTTAAATCACCTGTAGAATAATTCATTACATTCCGTTCATTTGCCATTCTTTTGAATTGAAGCTTTTTTCTGATCATGTTTGCACTTGCAAAATGCAAAGTACTTCATAATATACTGTACAACGAATAGTACACCAAATATAGTTGGGTTGCAGTCAGTGATCACTTCAAACTAATCCTTCAAACAAAAATGATTAAACTCCAGGTCAGCCTTTAAAATCACAATTCAGACAGGCTCAGCTCCCCCAGTAGCTCAAGCTCCCGGAACTTTTGCATGTGATAAAGACTACAATGTATTATGCCCCTCTTGAAAAGAACCTGATGAATTGATGAGTGTGAAAATCAAAGCTAATACATCTCTGCACAAAATCAGCAATTAAGCAATAGCAAAATAACTATAACAAAATCTAAAACTAAACATTTTACAAATGATATCCTCCTTAACCCTTGAAACATAGCTGTGGACAGACGTGATAATTATTTGTTTCATGTGGCTAATTCTGGGTCTATAGAATGATGGTGAAAAGTAATTAGATTTAATGTTAATGGAGACCTGTTCATAATCCCTTAATAAATGCATTCAAAGTAATCTTACAATTGCATGCTATAATTACTTGCTGTCAGATTAAAGTGATGCATTGAAAATCTGTCCTCTCTGCACAAGCTCTTTGGAACACCTCAAGGGTAACTTCATCCAAAATCTAGGAACTGGCGACATGCTCATTCTCAGTGTTTTGTTTTCAAAGACGGTCAATTCCCATTTAAAATTCAAAACATCCACAAGAAATTATTAATTCTCATTTTGTCTGTATATAACATGTTCGCTTTTCATTGGAAAGCAAATGCCAATGATAGTACTTGGAAGAAAGTACTTGGAGGAGCTCACATACTAAAGAAGTTGATTTACAAGCTAATGTTTATCCTTCAACACATATTTTTCAAAAACCATGATCTGGCCATCATCTCACATTGTGCAAATTTGTTGTGTACACACTATTAATATGTTTAAGAAGGAACTGCCGATGCTGGAAAAGTAGACAAAAAATGCTGGAGAAACTCAGCGGGTGAGGCAGCATCTATGGAGAGAAGGAATAGGCGATGTTTCGGGTCTCGACCTGAAACGTCGCCTATTCCTCTCCATAGTTGCTGCCTCACCCGCTGACTTTCTCCAGCATTCTTGTCTACACTAATTATTATGTTATCAATTCTTCCAAAGTCCTTTCATTATGCACAAAATACCTTAAACTACCTGAGGTAACAAAAGCTGTTATAAGCAAGCAATGCAAACTTTTTTTTAAATTTAGCTATTCTAGAGTCAAGGGTGTTTTATTATCATAATAGAAACATAGAAACTAGATGCAGAAGTAGGCCATTCAGCCCTTTGATTATAAGAGATAAGAGCAGAATTAGGCCCATCAAGTCTATTCCGCCATTCAATCATGGTTAATCTATCTCTCCTTCCTGACCCCATTCTCCTGTCTTCTCCCCATAACCTCTGACACCCATACCATATGTGCCAAATAGAACAATGACATTGTTCTAGAAGAATCAAGAAGGCTCATCAGCGTCTCTTCTTCCTGAGGAGACTGAAGAAGGTCCATCTGTCTCCTCAGATCCTGGTGAACTTCTACTGCTGCACCATCGAGAGCATGCTTACCAACTGCATCACAGTATGGTATGGCAACTGCTCTGTCTCCGACCAGAAGGCATTGCAGAGGGTGGTGAAAATTGCCCAACGCATCACCGGTTCCTCGCTCCCCTCCATTGAGTCTGTCCAAAGCAAGCGCTGTCTGCGGAGGGTGCTCAGCATCGCCAAGGACTGCTCTCACCCCAACCATGGACTGTTTACCCTCCTACCATCCGGGAGGCACTACAGGTCTCTCCGTTGCCGAACCAGCAGGTCGAGGAACAGCTTCTTTCCGGCGGCTGTCACTCTACTCAACAACGTACCTCGGTGACTGCCAATCACCCACCCCCCCCCCCCCGGACACTTATTATTATTTATTCAAATCGTTTGCTATGTCGCTCTTCCAGGGAGATGATAAATGCATTTCGTTGTCTCTGTACTGTACACTGACAATGACAATTAAAATTGAATCTGAATCTGACATTCTTACTTGCAGCAGCACAACTGAATTTATAAATATTGTACACTGTAAACAATATAATAAGTGAGAAAAAAAAGTTCAGTGTATATCAACACACATATATATATATATATATATATATATATATATATATATATATATATATTCAGACAGTCCAACACTATAATCCATAACACAGATCTTGGATCTAAACATTTTTCCTACCCTGTGTATCCACATTTCAGATAAGTCCATTTTTTATTAAACAGACTATTGATGATCTATTTTTTCTGACACTCTATCCCATAAATACACACTTCTGTAATGAAAAGGAAATGTTATTCTTAGTTGAGGCTTCCAGATGTTGCAATCATCCTTAATACATTAATTGAACTTCCTGGCAAATATTTAAAACATTTCCTGAACCTGAAAATAGGGTGGAGTTATTTTCCTGTTTCCCCTTTGGAATTACATGCTGCTTCGTATGGATATGTTCATGGTTCAGCAACTTGCCACAGAGAGCAACCTCTGGCACCATTCTGTGTGGTTCAGATCATAACACAGCATGCTCATTCATCAATAGAATGTGGCAGTACCCTCATGTTGTATTTGCTGATGAAAGCAAATTTTCCAAATGCAAAATATGAAAACAAATGACATGAACACTGCAGGGAAAGCAGAAAGAGACAACTATCAAAATCAAATAGAGAGGATGAAGTTTGATTTGTGCCTGATTCTCAAACTGGCTCCTGCAAAGAACCAAACTGATAGTGTAGCCCTAGTTTCTAAATCATCCGTGATCAATGTTTCTGCTGTCCTCCTTCAAGCATGTTATTTTATGGCACATGTCACTTAAAACTTCATTATTTAATGTTCACTGAAGCGCCATTTCAAGTCCTCTACACATATTTATGGCTTAAATCCTCGTTCTTGCCATTTCTGTTCACTTTTCTACCTTCCATTGATCAGATAATCTCTAGCGGTTTCTCTAACATTGTATCCACCTTTCTTCACTTTTGGATACACACCACACACAATCAAGGTCCACACCTGAAATACTTGCACGACTTTACAACTGTATTTTCAAATTCCAAACCTTTTGCCTCCATCTTACTGTTCATCATGATATTTCTGCAGCTAATAATCTGCTAAATCACATATTCCAGATTTTGCGCCTCTTTTATCCTAGTCATTCTCCACAGTGTCTATCTACACAGTGACCCCTGCTCTCCTGTGCTTTTCTGAATCGGGATCTATTTCAAAGACCTGGAGAAGTACCACCAACAGTCTCAACAAAACCGTACAAATGCACTGATGTGAAAAGGAAACAAACAGTGGTGTCCTCTCCTGGACAACGTCCCCACCATCAAATTCCTTTGTCTAAATTGTTAATATATATTGTAAATAACTGGGGTCCTAGCACTGAGCCTTGTGGCACCCCACTAGTTATTGCCTGCCATTGTGAAAAGGACCCATTAATTCCTACTCTTTGCTTCCTGTCTGCCAACCAGTTCTCTATCCATGTCAATACCCTACCCGCAATACCATGTGCTCTAATTCTGCACACTAATCTCTTGTGCGGGACATTGTCAAAAGCTTTTTGAAAGTCCGGATACACCACATCCACTGGCTCTCCCTTATCCATTCTACTTGTTACATCCTCAAAAAAATTCCAGAAGATTAATTAACCATGATTTTCCCTTCATAAATCCATGCTGACTGACCGATCCAGTCACTGCTTTCCAAAAGCGGTGCTATTACCATATAACCATATAACAATTACAGCACGGAAACAGGCCATCTCGGCCCTACAAGTCCGTGCCGACACAACTTTTTTTCCCTTAGTCCCACCTGCATGCACTCATACCATAACCCTCCATTCCCTTCTCATCTATATGCCTATCCAATTTATTTTTAAATGATACCAACGAACCTGCCTCCACCACTTCCACTGGAAGCTCATTCCACACCGCTACCACTCTCTGAGTAAAGAAGTTCCCCCTCATGTTACCCCTAAACTTCTGTCCCTTAATTCTGAAGTCATGTCCTCTTGTTTGAATCTTCCCTATTCTCAAAGGGAAAAGCTTGTCCACATCAACTCTGTCTATCCCTCTCATCATTTTAAAGACCTCTATCATCTTACATCTTTAATAATGGACTCAAGCATGTTTTCCACTACCAATGTCAGGCTGACTGGGCTATAATTCCCTGTTTCCTCCTTTCTTAAAAAGTGGAGTTACATTAGCTACCCTCCAGTCCACAGGAACTGATCCAGGGTCTATAGAACATTGGAAAATTATCACCAATGCATCCACGATTTCTAGGGCCACCTCCTTGAGTACTCTGGGATGCAAACCATCAGGTCCTGGGGATGTAGTTGCCTTCAGTCCCAACCGTTTACCTAACACCGTTTCCTGACTAATGTGGATCCGCTTCAGTTCCTCCCTCCCACTAGATCCTCAGTGCCCTAGTTTTTCTAGGAGATTGTTTGAGTCTTCCTTAGTGAAGACAGAACCAAAGTACTCGTTTAACTGGTCTGCCATGTCCTTGTTTCCCATTATAAATTCACCTGTCTCTGACTGTAAGGGACCTATATTTGTCTTCACTAATCTTTTCCTCTTCACAAATGTAAAGAAGCTTTTACAGCCAGTTTTATATTCTCCACAAGCGTTCTTTCATGCTCTATTTCCCCCCTCTTAATTAACCCCTTTGTCCTCTTCTGTTCCCAGTCCTCCGGTTTGCTGCTTCATCTGGCCAATTTATATGCCTCTTCCTTGGATTTCACACCATCCCTAATTTCCCTCGTTAGCCACGGTTGAACTGCCTTGAACGTTTTAAATTTACGCCAGACAGGAAGGACATGGAGCCTTTAGAAAGACTACAGAGCTGGGTTACCCCAATAGGAGGCACAGATAGGGTCGACGGTCAGAACCCCTTTCGCCAGGATGGAAAAATTAAATACTAGAGGACATAGCTTTAAGTTGAGTGGGGCAACGTTTAAAGGAGATGTGCGGGGCAAGTTTTTTTTTCACAGAGGGTGGTATGTGCCTGGAACACGTTGAGGCACTTAGGATAGTGGCATTTAAGAAACTTTTGGGTAGTTATAAGGATATGGAGGGATATAGATGATATGCAGGCAGATAAATTGAACGTGGCATCATGTTCGGCTTAGACGCTGTAGGCTGAAGGGCCTGCTCTTATGCTGTATCGTTCTATCTTTAAAATACATTATGGCCATTTCACATTTTTTATTCAATTTATTAACAATTAAATAAAAAATAGAAAAGCTGTCATCAGTAAAGACCAAAGCCTGTCATAAAAAAAGAAAACAAATTCACTGATGTGGAGAACAATGTCTTTCTCACTTTACAATCTAGCTTCTCCAAGTCCCACACCAAAACGTAACTGCTATCTGAAGCGGCCACACAAGTACACAGAAAATAACAACACAAAAGTATGTTGTCACAGATGAAGATAGCAACTGGGGAGAAACAATAACTGCCGCCATTTCCAGTGATGCGACACATCTGGGAATGTATGTTCTGGCGGTATATTTTCCCAAATGGCTTTATCTGATCCTTCATACCCATATTAAAAAACGCAAGACACATTCACGGTCAGTATAATGTTCTCCCAAAACACACCTGCAGATCACAGGAGACATGGATTTCTAGTGCACTTTTGATTTTACACATCCCTAATGTAATTATGCTGGTAGTCTCCACAGGACAACAGATGTCCTTTTGATATAACAAGAAAAATGAAAGAAAAACAAGGGTTCTTTTCCTGTTAAATAAATTATTTCTAATGTTCCCACGAGCTAGAGCGTTGAGCTTTATAACATGACCAAAATTAATAATAGACACTTGAACATGTTAGATTTCTGTGTTTAGAATGGAGCTAAGCATTTACCGGCACACAGGAGTGACAGTTCATATGTCGTCTGGAATAGCAAAAAAATATTTTACACTTTTAAAACCTGCTCCTTTTTCACTCCATATTTGCTGCTGTTTTTTTAAATATTATCTTGGTAATGAGCAGTGAAGAGTTGGAATGAGAAAGATCCCTGATATAGCAGGATACTGAAGAGAACCAAACTTGACATTTAAAACCAATCAAGCATAAACTGATGAGAGATTTTTTTTCCCCCCAAAACACTGGAAACTGAAACCAAATTGAACAACACAAACTAAGCATAATTTGACAGAAAACTTCAGTGTCACTTAGATGGGCCACAAGAAGCATGCTGCAGTATATTAGAATTACCCAGTGTTAAAAATAAGTGGTAGTTATCCAAAGTTGGGTCAAGAACTACTGTTGGACTACTAGAGTAAAACAACTTTGTAACTAATCTGTGTTGGGACAACTTAACCTGAAACAATCTGATGCTGATGAACAGAATTTTCAAGTCCCAGCTTGGTTAGCAATTAGGTTATGGAAATTCACCCTTGCAGAATTGACAAATCATGAACCCAGATTTGAAATATATAGTAAAATTGATTATCATGCAACTTATGCAGAGAAAAGTAAATAAATCTTTTTTTAAATTTCTGGATGCATGAGCACATGATGGGGCTTCACATTACAGACAATTGTGATATGGACCGTGTTCTAAGAACGCTTCAAGCACCAACCACCCTTAAAGCATGGGTTGTTCATACTGTTCTATCAGTAGCACAAAGGTCTTCCCCAGATATTTGATACATAAAAGTTATCTTGCTCCACTTTGATACCTGTACTAAAATGTAATCAATGTAAATGCTGGAAAGATGTCAAAGGGAGTCATAAACAATACATATTTTGTTAACATTGCACATTTCAATCAATAACTCTGCGCTGTCTGCATTTTCTGCAGCACTCAACAGTTCACTGCTACAGGTACTAACAGTGGTGGTTTATAGGAGATATAGGTTGTTTAGGCAGCTGTCTTCAATGGTGTGGAAAATATGTTCATTAGAAACAGACAATTGATAATTATTGGGTGAATAAAGGGTGAAGTATGCAACATCAAACCTTATTCTGTTTGAGGTCATGATGTATTGGAAAGGGAATATACAAAATATTGCAGCAGACTTGAATATATTCCTCTGCGGAATTAACATAAAATCCCAAATCATACCCTCAAACTATCATTGGGAACCCTCGTATATGATGTGATCACGCTTACTTATTAACTATAAAATCAAATAATTATTTGTAACAAATTTAAAAATAGATACTTAATACGTTGGTATTTTGTAGTTTACTTTCAGTCAGCCTATATTCCTGTATTCAGTTTAGAACTACCTGCAATGTTATTTCCCAGTTAAATTTTCAAATGGAACCTTTCAATTTCGGGTTGGGAGGCGCTAAATTTCTTCACAGGCGTTAGATAAACATCCAAAGCAAGCTTTTCTCTCTTCACTGAATGTTATTATCTTTATCATAAACAAATACATTTGTATAATCGGGGAAACACAGCACAGAAGGGTGCCATTTGGCCCAGTGTGCCTTTGCCAGTCAATTAGTGCCAAATCCTGTCTCTCTTTGAATTCATAAAATAAAAACAGAACAAGCTGGAAGTACTTATCATGATAAAGGAACAATCAACCTTTCTAGATGACAACGTTTAATGTGAGATCTTTGGATTAACAACCCCTTTAACTATTTATTAGACAAAAAGAAAGGCAAAAATGTTATTGGTAAACCGAGGCAGCTAAATGGATCACGTGAACCAGGTAATTTACTAATCCTCCATATGGAGAAGTAGTGATCTCCGCAGACTATCTTTCCTCAGTGGGATGAATTATTATAGGGATTTGTTACATAGATAAACTGTGGGCTTGGAATTTATAAGTTACTGCATACTTGAGTGTTAATGCCATGGCTTCTTTACAAATCAGCAGACTGATTCTTTTGTTTGAAACAATTATCAGGATCTTTGGCCCGGCAAGTCCTGATATATAGAAGCTTCTGGCCAGCTTCTTTGGATCCCAATAATAATTTGTAGAGTGATATCACTCTATTCATTTCTGAATTTCACTGAAATGCATCTCCTTTTACGATCTATTTTACAACTGCAGGTGTCAGAAGAAGCTATTACCCCCACCTCAGTACTGAATCATCCAAGTTTTATTTGAGACTACACTTAATATTTATTAATTAGGAAGTAAATAGAGAAAGGAAATTGAGTTTCAGGATGAATGGATGAACAAAGTGTCTCGGAGACTGGATCGCCTTACAAGTGCATTCGCTTTAATTCAATGTATTTCCACTACTGGGTCAAGATCGCTTCTAGGTGTAATGTTATCCCTTACATTTCCCGTAAATCCTCTTTGCCACTCTCACGGTTTCCCAGTAGGCACTAGCATCGAGCCATCAGCTGCCGCAGATATAAAAATAATGCACAGCACATCAAATGACAACCCTCTAGCTACATACAAAAAGGCTCATATTTTTACTGTAGAGTATCCAGCTTGAAACCTCTGCTGCTTTTCTGGCATCGTAACTGTCAACACCCTTCCTCTGTGTTGTCTGTAGTTCAAATCCGCTTTATATTCCACCAAGGTCTTGATGCTAGCCTGAAGTTCATTTCCATATGCATAGCATTTTCACTGTGAGAGAACCAGTACCACAGATAATGTTCTTGTGCAATCACTGGGTTGGGGACTCCTTGCCAGAGAAATGCGATGGATAATGTTCATGTACTCCTTTCAAAGCAATACTGTTTTACATGGCAAGCATAATTGCTACTGGCAAGCTTAAACTGGACACAGTATGTAGTATATTTGAATGTTATTTGTTTAGAAAGCAAATATTCATTTTTAGAATTATATAATTTCTGAGTGACTAATTTCTATATCTGCCAAATTGAGCCTTGTAAAGTTATATATGATTTTCCATTTTATACCTAACAGATATCTTGTACAATCTCAACATTTTGCATTTCGTGTTCACACGTGTGAAATGCAGAATCAAATTTTCCTTTTATAATCTTTTACAACGCACTTCTTATAATACAATGTATCCACATTCATGTATCTTTGTTCTCCAACATGAAGAATTCTGGAGTCAAATCTTTCAGAAGTTTTTTTTAATTGTCACTGAAGCGATGTGGGCTTCATAGCTGAGCCAGCCTTGCCCATGATTGCCCATCCCTGGTTACTCTTGAGAAGGTTCATGGGTGTAGGAAGGAACTGCAGATGCTGGTTTCAACCGAAGATAGACACAAAAAGCTGGTAACTCAATGGGACAGGCAGCATGTCTGGAGAGAAGGAATGGGTGACGTTTCGGGTTGAGACCCTTCTTCCGTGTAAAGAGATGCTGCCTGTCCCACTGAGTTATTCCAACTTTTTGTGTCTATCTCTGGTAAGCTGCCTTCTTGAACCAATGCAGTTTTTGAGATGTGAGTATGTCCACAATGTTGTCAAGGAGAGAGTTCCAGGATTTTGACACAGTGACGGTGAAGGAAACACAATATATTTCCAAGTTAGGACGGCGAGTGGCTTGGAGGTTAACTTGCAGATGGTGGTATAGGGCGATTTCACCAAATGTCAAATGAGCGTAGATTCCCCCCTCACGTGACCGAAAATTTTAACTGGAGGACATATGTCACATCGGTACGTGTTAGTGAATGGGGAAACACGCACTTTCCCACCCGTTAAAAACATGGAAAACGGCCGATTTTTGAGCTGAAATGTTCTGTGCTAGTCGGGGTGACCGTGAAGCACAGCGATCTAAATTTTCAGGCAAAAAAAAAGATAGAAAGTAAGGTAATTACAAGAGGGAACTGAAGGTGGAAAAACAGCGGAAGTGAACAGCCGACCTTTGCCATGGACATTTAAAGATCCAAAATATCGGGAATTATCGCGTTTGCTCGCTGAATTTCATCAAAAGTAAGGCATTATTAACTGCGTGTTTCCCCATTCACTAACATGTACCGATGTGACATATGTCCTCCAGTTAAAATTTTCGGTCACGTGAGGGGGGATCTACGCTCATTTGACATTTGGTGAAATCACCCTATTACCATGTTTTTGCTGCCTTTGTCCTTCTAGCTGGTAGCAGTTATAGGTTTAGAAGGTGCTGTCTAAGGAGTTTCATCGAGTTGCTGTAGTGCATCTTGTAGATTGTACGAACTACTGCTACTTTGTGTCATGGTGGAGCGAGTGAACAGTTATTGAATGGGTTCCTGTATTCCTGTATAGTGTCAAATTTCTTGGGTATTTTTGATGCTGCACCCATCATACTCATGAAAGGAGCCTCATAGATGGTTGACAAGCTTTGGGGAGTTTGGCCCACTCTTGCGGTCGTATTGTGAGTATGGCTACTCCAGTTCAGTTTCTCATCTTTGGTAATCACCAGGATATTGATGGTGGTGGATTCAGTGATGGTAATGCTATTGAATCTCAGGAGGTGATAGCTGGATTTTCTTTTGTTGAATTTGTCATTGCCTCGCACTTGTGTGCTTACTCTACTTTGTTTTTTGCACTTTATGGTCTAGTTTACTTAGAATAACTCGTAATTTATTATACTTCTTTGTTATGTGTCTAATCTGCCTGTAAAGCTGCAGCAAGTAAGAACTTCATTGTTCCAGTGCATATAGCAAAGGCCTGGATATTGTTTAGATCTTGTTAATCACCAAATGAACCTAACTTGATCTGGCTAAAATGGAGGCTGCAAACAAGCACACCAACATCCACGGTCACAGCATACTAATTCAAAAATCACCTGAAAATCACAATACTTAATGTTATCGTTTATAGATAAATAACCCAATAGCAACATATAGTGGCATGGCTCTTGACATGTCAATGACCTTCTGGCTATAGCTAAGATTAAAGCACAGATTAACATAATCCACAAATTTGCAGGCATTACCTAGGGCAGCAATATGGAGGTGCCATAGACTTTTGCTTTTGAACTCATGTAATCCGCCACTATGTATAATATTCTGGACAAAATTAATTGATACACAGATGAACTTAACAACATGGGCATTCACTGAAACATTGAAGTTAACTTCAATTGAATAGCTTGCATTACTATCAAATATAATTCTTCCTCATATCTATTGAAGATCCGAGACATGTAGTATATCTATATGAAACTGTATGACGTTGAGACTTCAGAGAGTTCTTGACAAATGCTGGTGGTTACTGAGACATATAATTTGTGCAAATTCTCAGCAACGATTAGCATTTGTCAAGAACTCCCTGAAGTCTCAACTTCTCACATTATTTTAAGAGAATGTTTATATCCTCACCTTCAACAGTAATTATAAATGGAACAAAGCCCGTACCAAGAACACTGCCTAGAACACGGAACGCATTCAAGATCCAACAGCAAGATTTTCCGCATTTCACCTGTGTAAAACGGCTTGTGCAGTTTCAAATAGGATCAGAATATTCACTGGCAACATGCTCACTGAATAGATAAGTAGCAAATCAATCATACCACTGCCTGTAAATGTAGTAACTCGGGTTCAATGGGAGATATTTTTTAGATAAATTGGCAGCAACTCATGACATAATAATGATCCAATGCTCCATGGTAGATACCATGTGAAATGAAATGAAATGAAATGATTCAATTTATTGTCATTGTCAGTGTACAGTACAGAGACAACGAAATGCATTTTTAGCATCTCCCTTGAAAGGGAGACACAGGGCGTCGCGGTGTGCCCGCGCCTGCCGCCGTAACATTCCATTACAGGCAAAGGTGGGTGAAGTGTCTTGCCCAAGGACACAACGACAGTATGCACTCCAAGCGGGATTTGAACCGGCTACCTTCCGGTCGCCAGCCGAACTCTTAGCCCATTGTGCTATCTGTCGTCCTATGTATATGTATACGTTTATGTATAAACTTAGTAGTAGATTGCCTGAGTGATGTTTGTGGCTAACCAACATGATAAATGTACTAGTGAAGTGAAATTACATTCAATCAAAGGGCAACAACCAAATTTAATTTGGAGTTTTGCCTGCAGTTCTGGTGCCCCATTACAGAAAGGATGTGGAGGCTTTGGAAAGGGTGCAGAGGAGGTTTACCAGAATGATGCCTGGATTATAGGGTTCTAGCAATAAGGAGAGGTTGCACAAATATGGATTGTTTTCTCTGAAACATCGAAGGTTGTGGGGAGATCTAATAGAAGTATATATAGGCATACGTAGGGTAAACAGTCAGAATCTTGTTCCTAGAATGGAAAAATCAAACACCAGAGAGCATACATAGCTTTAAGATGAGAAGGGCAAAGGAGATGCGCGGGGCAAGTTTTTTACACTGGGTTGTGAGTGCCTGGAATGCGCTGCCGGGGCTGGTGGGTGAGGGCAGGCAGATACGATTGTTGGCATTTTGGATAGGCATATAGATATTGAGGGATATAGATTATGTGCAGGTAGATAAAAGATTATCTTGGTACTGACATTGTTCAGCACAGGCACTGCCTCTTCGTGTGTGGTACTGTTGTTCCATGTTCTAAAATTCTCTGTGCGTTTACTGGTGTAATTGCATTCCTATATATGATACTGAGATATAGCATTTATGCTATGGGACAAGGAATCCAGAGCCTACATTAATGATCTGAAGATAGCAATTCAAATCCCAGCGTGGTTGTTGGGGAATTCAAATTCAATTATTTTAAACAAATCTGGTTAGAAGTTGGTATCAGTAATAATGATTTTGTAATCATCATAAAAACTAATCTATTCCCCTAAGTGTCCCATCAATGTCCAGTCCAGGCTACTTGTGAACCAGAGCAATGCTTACTCTTAAATTTATCTCTGAAATAGCTAAGTACAAAACTAATTAACCACCTCCAGTTTAAATTCCATTTGGAATATTTTGGAGGACCAAGAAACCAAGAAACAAGATGGACATTAAATACCGGTCTTGTCTGTTATATGCACATCTTTGCATCAAGCTTCCTTGCCGACTGCCTTGGTGATCTTTTGTAACCCCCTCCCCTGGGCCAAAGTTGCAATTTGCTTTCCATATTGCCTTTCAGTCGTGGCTAGGCTCAACATATGCAATAATTGCCACTGTGATCAAACAGCCTTCCAGCATTCTGTATTTCTGTTACATCATGTCAATAATGCTTATTTGGATACAGTTTGGCCATGATACCTTTTGAACTATTGTCTCCTGAAGTCGTAATAATCAAGAGCAAGATTAAGCCAGACTTCCCTTCAATTCTATTTCTATGCTTTTGCTTTCTCACCTGATCTCAGTGCCAACATCCATGAAGTCCAAAAATCTATCAATCAGCCTTAAATGCACTCAATGGCTTAGCATCCAGAGCTCTCACAGTATAACATTCTGATGGTTTAACCTTCTGTCTAAAGAACTAAATGGCTAAGCCTTTATATTTTGTTCATGCCTAAAGGTTTATGATGGTGACTATCATAAGGGCTAGATGCAGAAGTAGGCCATTCCATTGGATTATGGCTAATATATTTGTAGTCTTGTTTATTTAGCTGCATTTTCCTGGATCCTCTCAACTATCCTAATCACTAATGTGCAAGAAAAGGTCACAAAATGCTTTCAGCAAAGGATGGGAAAATGTTGAACTTCCAAGCTCAGTCATCAACCCTAACTTCACATCCATAAATGAACAAAGTTCATAGCTAACCAGATAGCCATGGGATAACCCATGGCTATCTGGACTACACTTCTTCCCACCCTGCTTCCTGTAAGGATGGAGTCCTCTACTCCCAATTCCTCCGTCTACACCACATCTGCACCCAGGATGAGATGTTCCACACCAGGGCATCGGAGATGTCCTCATTCATCAGGGAACGTGGGTTCCCCTCTTCCACTATAGATAAGGCTCTCACCAGGGTCTCTTCTATACCCCTTGACTCTGCTCTCACTCCCCATACCCCGACTCGAAACAAGGGCAGAGTCTCCTTTGTCCTCACCTTCCACCCTACCAGCCGTCACATACAACAAATAATCCTCCGACATTTTCACCACCTCCAATGTGATCCCCCCCACTTGCCACATCTTCCCATCTCCTCCCCTGTGTGCTTTCCGCAGAGACCGTTCCCTCTGTAACATCCTGGTCAATTTGTCCCTTCCCACCCAAACCATCCCCTCTCCGGCACTTTCCCTTGCAACCGCAGGAAATGCTACACTTGTCGTTTTACCTCCCCCCTTGACTCCATTCAAGAACCCAAGCAGTCTTTCCAGGTGCGGCAGAGGTTCACCTGCACCTCCTCCAACCTCATCTATTGCATCCGCTGCTCTAGATGTCAGCTGCTCTACATCGGTGAGACTAAGCGTAGGCTTGACGATCGCTTCGCCCAACACCTCTGCTCGGTTCACAATAACCAACCTGATCTCCCGGTGGCTCAGCACTTCAACTCCCCCTCCCATTCCGAATCTGACCTTTCTGTCCTGGGCCTCCTCAATGACCAGAGTGAGGACCACCATAAATTGGAGGAGCAGCACCTCATATTTCGCTTGGGCTGTTTGCACCCCAGCGGTATGAACATTGACTTCTCTAATTTCAGGTAGTCCCTGCTTTCTCCTCCCCTTCTCAGCTCACCCTCAGCCCACTATCTCCACCTCTTCCTTTCATCTTCCCCCCCCCCCCCCCCCCCCCCCCCACCCACCACATCACATCAGTCTGAAGAAGGGTCTCAACCCGAAATGTTGCCTATTTCCTTTGTTCCATAGATTCTCCTCATCCGCTAAGTTTATCCAGCATTTTTGTCTACCTTCAATTTTCCAGCATCTGCAGTTCCTTCTTAAACAAAGTAAATAGCCTGGTGCATATACCTGCAACTTATAATTTGCATTTTTGAGCAAGAGAAAAATAAATGAAAAGCCAGTGATGTTTTAAACAATCCATTACTATGTGGGAACATATTTTCTTTCTTTTTATGAGGAATTGGGGACCAACCAGCTGTGCTGTAAAAATAACACGAATATAAAATTTATTTTTCTGCTCAAGCACAGTTTATTTCATTATGCTATAAATGAGATAAAATTGCTTCAGCAAGCCCTGAATTACAATTAGCATTAGAAAGTAATTGCAGGGAGAGGTTAGAAGAATGATGCAACGCAGTTAGAGCATTTGTGGAATTAAACATGATGATGGTAGCAGAGTCTAATGGGATGAAAAAGTATTCACTCGCTGGTTTTATGTTGAGTCTTATTACCATCCAGTTCTTAGAAAGGGCTGCTACACAAACCTCTAACTGGTGATTTGTTTGTTTATGCTACCAACCTGACAATGCTCTCCATTGTTTGAGAGGAAGCTAACTGCAAAAGCAATAGGTGTTTCTTTTACGTATTCACTGTGCTTTTTTGTCTCAATTTGCATTTGGTAATTGGGCAGTTTTAAGTTGAAACGGAATAATTTGGTCCTTGCTCTTTAAATGGAGATAAGGATGTCAATGTTTGGCTTGACTTCCATCAGCGATAAAAAAGACACAAAGTGCTGGAGTAACACAGCGGGTCAGGCAGCATCTCTGGACATCACAGGCAGATAACGTTTCGTGTTGGGAAGGTTCCCGAAACGTCACCTATCCATGTTCTCCACTGATACTGCCTGACCCACTGAGTTACTCCAGCACTTTACGCCTTTCGTTGTAAACCAGCATCTGCAATTTCTTATTTCCACCACTGATGTTGTATAGAGAGTTAGAGGACCATGAACACATTTATTAATCCAACAGTAGGTCACAAAACCTTTGAAAGGGTGGGTTCATTTTCTGCCTGAACAAGATAAGTTGATGATTTGTGTTCAGAAGTATGTGCATTTGTCATTGGCTTCATTCTTGTAAAGTAAATATGCTCTCTGTCCAGCATAAAAACAGAAAATGCTAGAAACACTTAGTAGATCACGCATACCTGTGGAAAGAGTGTAAAGGGCCTGTCCCACTGCATGGACCTAATTTGCGAGTTTAGAAGAGTTTGCGCTCGACTCAAACTCGCAGCATGGCCGACACGTGGTCCTAGGAGGGCTTTGTAACTCTCTTTCATGCTCATGAGAAATTCCTGCATACTCGAGGCCACAGTTTGGTTGAGGAGTATTTTTTAGCATGCTGAAAATTTTCCACGAGTAAAAATTGGTCGGCATGGAAAAAATAGATTATTTTTTTACTCGTAGGTTTAGTCGAAGTAGGTTGTTGTAGGTCAGCATGTTATTCGTAGGTAATCGAAGGCAATCAAAGGTAGTCAAAGGTAATCAAAGCTAATCTTAGATAGTGTTAGTATAGTCGAAGGTAGTCGTCTTCACTCTCCACTATTCGGAGTCTACTTTTCCCGAAGCTAGTCGAAGCTAGTCTTCAACACAGTCGAAGGAGGTCAAAGGAGATCGAAGGAGGTTTTCTACATAGTCGAAGGAGGTCTTCTACATATTCGTAGGAGGTTCTCTACATAGTCGAAGGAAGTCGTAAGAGGTGTTCTACTTCGGCGATACAACAAGACCATGACACTTTTTTAAACTCTCTTAAACTCGCAAATAGGTCCCCGCAGTGGGACAGGCCCTTAACACTTAATGTTTCAAGTCCAGACCCTTCATCAGAACTCTCTCTCTGAAAGTCTTCGACAGATAATTCCATTCTAGTAAACTGTCCACAATTTCATTTGTTGGTTTAATTTACTGTCTTGTTAACTGTGAAAAGCTCTTAGTGTAAAAATAGCTTTTTTACAGTGAAAATTAGACTGAAGTTGTCACAGCCAATTAAATTCTTAAAAATAGAGTGAATATTGGAATCTTAGCAGGCTATAATCTTGGAATTACTGTCTTTGTATTACTAAGGAGCCATTAGCTCTCCACAAAGGTTTTTATGTAATGACAGCAAAACCAAAGTACACATATTACGTATTCCTGGCCAATCTCCAAGAAGCACCAACATTTTTTTTTGTGTCAATGTTTGAGAATCACCTGTGCAGCAGGAGCGTGCAACTTATTATAACAGCAATTGGTGTAATATCCAAGATGTTTGTGCTGATCTCAACTTACCACTAAGTGCTAAATTACATTCCTTAAATTGATCAGCACACACCTTACAAAATGAAAATTGGAAAATAACTGTAAAACTCAAACCTGTACGGTGCTAATAATTTCATCAAATTATACTATCTTGAGAGCAAAATGTTTTCATTAGCTTACTGATATAATTATAATGAGAATGTTATTCAAGGTTAAAATTTGAATCACAGACTTCTGGGGATCCAGTGAAGAAATGTCCAGTTCCCGAGTGTGTAATAAGTATTTGAATTTCAAAAAGAAATCCTTAACACAATGACATAGCGTTACAATATTGAATCTCATTGATATTCCTCTGTTCATGGAAAAATGGACATTCTATGCTTAGCTCTTGGGATTATTTGTCTCCAGATTGACATTAAGTCTGCAATATTAATCAGAGAAGCACAGCGATACATTTCCCAAACCTTTCCTTTGTGTGATATCCTAATTCTTCAGCATTGAGCAGATTCAAATGTTCAGCATGTCATTTACATGTAAATGACAGGCATCAAGATTGAACAAAGGCAATAAGGATCCTGAAATACAATCACTTTATGAATTGCAAGGAAAGAACTGAAAAAGCACAAAGGAGGGTTCTTAAGGCCACACCATGTATCTATTCCCAAGCAACTATATTTTGGCATGTATCCTTCCATTTGCACAAACAAACTAATTCCAATTGCATTTCAAAGGAGTACATTTGTTGTATTTCAAAGGATTTATATCTCTCTGTTAGTGCTTTCTGGATACACAGTGCATTCAGAAAGTATTCAGATCCCTTCATTTTTTCTACATTTTGTTATGTTACAGCCTTATTCTAAAATGGATTAAATTCTTTTTTTTTTAATCTTCAATTTACATACAACACCCCCATAATAAAAAGTGAAAATAGGTGTTTAGAACTTTTTGCAAAGTAATTAAAAATAAAGAACTGAAATATCACATTTACATAAGTATTCAGACCCTTACTCAGTACAGATACTTTGTTGAGGCACCTTTGGCAGCGATTACAGCCTCAAGTCTTCTTGGGTATGATGCTACAAGCTGTATTTGGGTAATTTCTCCAATTCTTCTCTGCAGATCCTCTCAAGCTCTTTCTGTCTTGTCCTGGGCCTCCTCTATGGCCAGAGTGAGGACCACCGTAAATTGGAGGAGCAGCACCTCATATTTTGCTTGGGCAGTTTGCACCCCAGCGGTATGAACATTGACTTCTCTAATTTCAGGTAGTCCTCACTGTCTTCTCCCCTTCTCAACTCTCCTTCAGCCATCTAGCTCCACCTCTTCCTTTCTTCTTCCCGCCCCCCTGCCCTCACATCAGTCTGAAGAAGGGTTTCGACCAGAAACGTTGCCCATTTCCTTCGCTTCATAGATGCTGCCTCACCCGCTGAGTTTCTCCAGCATTTTGTCTACTCTCGGGTTGGATAGGGAGCGTCGATGCACAGCTATTTTCAGATCCCTTCGGAGATGTTCGATCGGGATCAAGTCCAGGATCTGGCTGGGCCACTCAAGGACATTCCCAGACTTGTCACCAAGCTACTCCTGCATTGTCTTGGCTGTGTGCTTAGGGTCGTTGTCCTGTTGGAAGGTGAACCTCCGCCCCTGTCTGGGGTCCAGAACACGCTGGAGCAGGTTTTCATCAAGGATCTCTACGTTCATCTTTCCCTCAATCCTGACTAGTCTCCTAGTTCCTGCCACTGAAAAACATCCCCACAGCATGGTGCTGCCACTACCATGCTTCACCGTAGGTATGGTATTGGCCAGGTGATGAGCAGTGCCCGGTTTCCTCCAGAGCTGACGTTTAGCATTCAGGCCAAAGAGTTCAATCTTGATTTCATCAGACCAGAGCACCAGGGAAAACAGCCCTTTTGGCAAACTCCAAGCGGGCTGTCATGTGCCTTTTACTGTGGAGTGGCTTCCGTCCGGCCACTCTACCATAAAGGCCTGATTGGTGGAGTGCAGCGGATATAGTTGTACTTCCGGAAGGTTCTCCCATCTCCACAGAGGAACTCTGGAGCTCTGTCAGAGTGACCATCGGGTTCTCGGTCATCTCCCTGACCAAGATCCTTCTCCCCCGATTGCTCAGTTTGGCTGGGCAGTCAGCTCGATGAAGAGTCCTGGTGGTTCCAAACTTCTTCCATTTAAGAATGATGGAGGCCACTGTGCTCTTCGGGACCTGCAATGCTGCAGAACTTTTTAACGTGGAAACATCAAAGACTAGAGGGCATAGATTGAGCTACCCACTGTGGTAAGAGGGGCAAAAATTAATGTCGATGAATGGGGCAAGGCTTTTACACCGAGAATGGTGGATGCGTGGTATATGCTAGGATGGTGACAGATACAATAGTACCTTTTAAGAGGCATCTAGTCACTTGAATATGCAAGTAATGAAGGGAAATGGATCGCTTGCAGTCGAGGAGATTAGTTTAACTTGGCATTATTTTGGGGGAAAGGACCTGTTCCATGTTGTAGGATCAGGCACATTTTGAACCGCTGATTTTGTTCCACGGCTCAGCTAAATAAAGAATGCAACTTACTATGGCTCATTGGTTTGTAGCATTATTTAATTTCCACTTCGTACACTGCTTATAAACAGTATCAAAGATACCACTCATCAAATTATTCATTGACAAGACTATGTCCATCCACGAATTGGAGTTGGAGCAGTCCAAAAGATTTTTTTTTTAAATCTATTCTACAGCTGAATCAATTACTCAGGGGGAAAAAAGCAAAATAAACAGAAATTACAGCAACATCTCTTCAATAAAAAGAGTAATTTATCCAGACAAATCTATTGGAGGATAGCTGCAAGCAAATTTTGAGCACAGAATCAGTCTCACTCATTTACAGCAGGCTGACAGGAATATTATCCACTCATCTCCATTCTGGCTGGCATAACATTGTCATTTTCAGAACAAGCCATCAAATTCTATATGTATTTCCATGTGCTGCCTTTAATTTAAAAAGTGCTGTTCCATTTAATAACCACTACTATACTACCAAAGTCATGGTATAACTTATGGATCTTGAAATGCTTTTATTTTCTACACATGTAATATTATAATTTTCTCCATTTTTTCACAACACGTGTCCCTGTAATTTATTATTCTAATACATTATAAGAGCTGAAAAATATCTGTGACAGCAGCTAAAAAAAACCCAAAAAGACACAGTAGTGCTTACCAGAGAATGACAGCCTCGAAGGTCAACCTGTAAAATGGTACTTGTTTTGGCTGGTGTATTGTCAATTTCGGAGAACAATGGCTTTTGTCCTTCTTTGACATTCTGAGATTCTGGAAGATTAGCATGCAGAGAAATGTAGAGTAAATACTATCCTGGTATCCTTTCCACTAGCTTTCATATCACAGACGTGAGGCTCATTGCCTATAATTGCCTGGATTCTCTCTACTTCCCTTCTTAACTGACAGAACAGCATTAGCTACTATCCAGTCCTCCGGTACCTCGTCTGTGGCTAGCGAAGATGCACAAATCTTCATCCAGGCTCCCGCAATCTCCTCTCTTGCCTCTCTCAATAACCTGGTATAAATAACATCATGTCCTGGGTATTCATCCACCTTAATGTGAGACAATGAAAACTTAGAGGAAACTATTTGGTTGGGAATCTGCAGAATGATCAAGTACCTGCTCCCTGTTATCAATCAAATAGTACCGCAGCTCAAAAGCACAGGATTTTACGCAATACATCGTCTGTGCTGGCTGTTCAAGAACTCACGGTCAAACTGCTGGGGAACACAACGAGTATAATTAGTGATAATATGAATAAGGTACAGGAAGATATCTAATGAACATTGTATGAGTTGATCCCTTCAGATGCAATAGCACCTCCCATAAAAAAAATTGTCTTACTTTTAACTTTACAAAAACAAACTACCAAAATGCAAGTGTCAAATCAAATCCCAAAACAAGACCTTTAAGATTGATCATTTTAACATTCTTGATTGTTTGGTTGTGATGACAAAACATATGACCTCAGACAGTCTTAAGGATTAAAGCTATTTGAAACTGAAGTTTGTTCCTGGAGATTATAAAAAAGTCGTGGTTCAGCAGTTTGGAATGCCCACAAGATGGATTGGGGACCATGCCTAACTGTTACACCTTTATACGAGAACATACATCAACATTTTATTTCCAGCCTTTATATATAGTTAAGCTGAGCATGGTGTAGATGAATGAAAAAGTCTGCATGAACAAATAACTGCATCAGCAGAGCAAGCCACACAGGCAGTGCAGGACTGTATCAGCTCAGCTCAATTACAGCTTATCTCATTTATCATTGTGTGAACTGACTTCATTTTTTATCAGCTGACCAGAGCAAAGTAGGAAGATTGCTTTCTAAATTATACAGTCAGGCCTTCCTTCATCACATATCCGAACACCTATTAACATCCTGAGAGTCTGACTTACACAAATGAAAGGTTTGGGGTACAGAAAATCGTGAATTGCCCTATATAACCATCCTTCACATATGTGGTTACAGCATTTACAAGCCAGCAAACACCTGGAACTCCACTGATTTTCCTATGGAAGTATTATTAAGTACTTGTGGTAAACACATTTAGAGTCATTCAGGGCAGAAGCCGACCCTTCAGCCCAATTTGTCCATGCCAATCAAGATGCCCATCTTCTTAATAATGTCTTAACATTCCAGAGCGTTTTGGGACAGAGTGTGGAAGCAGGGTGTTGTTACCCACATCAAGTGCCCACATACAGCACAACGACATTCATACAGCTCGGAACCAGGCCCTTCGGCCCACCGAGTCCATGCCGGCCATCAATCACCTGTTCACATTGGTTCTATATTATCCCACTTTCTCATCCACTCTCTGTTCACCAGCGGATAATTTACAGAGGCCAATTAACCGACAAACCTGCACATCTGTAGGAGGAAATCAGAGCACCTGGAAGACACAGGAAGAGCATGCAAACTCCACACAGACAGTATCCAAGGTCAGGATCGAACCTGGGTCTCTGGCGTTACGAGGCAGTGGCTCTACCCGCTGTGCCACTGAACAGCACTGAATCTTCGAGCCACCCACCTACTCTAGTTTCTTTACATTGAAGCTACATAGCCAGTTTTGATGTCCTTCCTTAATATCTGAAGATGGCAACACATACAAGACTGCAATCCTACACAGACCATAGCTACTCAGGTAGCACACACGTGTCAGCCTAAATAATGAGAATCATATAGCGAGTCACGCGTTGTCAAACAAAGTGATCTTTATTAAGTTAACACAAAATAGCTCTCAGAACCACAACAAGGGTCAAGGGTGTTACCAGCAGTATATATACCCCAGGGGGGACCCGTGACCTGCTCTTCCCGCCACACCAAGTCACATCATCCAACCCCCAGAGCCGAGGGTTCGCACCACGAGTGGCTAACTACAAGGGACCACCTCAATCAGCAGATTGTTCCTAAGATGTCACTGTGGCTAGTCCAGCTGAGTTTTTGATCGGTGACCTCCAGGATTATAATAAATAATTATTGTCCAGGACTGCCACGTGTGGCATAAACCATTTTATTTTCTTAAGTTTTGCAAGGACAATTGAATTTTATGCAACCGTCACAAACATCACTGCTTTTGGAGGAAGAAAAGTCATTAATGATGCAGCTGAAGATGATTAGACCTAGGCCATTGCTTTGAGAAACTCTTGGGAATGATATCCGTGAATGGAAGGATTGATCTAAGCATCTTACATTATATGAGATATGACTTCAATTATTGTTGGTTTTTTTCTTGATGCCCATTGACCTTAGTCTTACTGGGGATCCTTAATACAATACTCAGTCAAATACTGGCTTGATGTCAAGGGCAATCCCTCTGATCACAGTGCAAGAATTCAACACTTTGGTCCACTTTTATGATCAAGTTTATGATGAAGTCTGGAACCATGTGATCCAAGCGAAACTACAAAGTTGATATTAGTGAGTAGGTTCATGGGCAGTTAGTGTTCCTTGAAATTACTTTCAATAGCAACGTCTATCACATAATTAATAATCAGAAGAGACTGCTTATATGGTTAATAGACAGATTTGATTGATTTTTGTGAATGAGACCTGCCTAGGCATTTTTTTTATTTCCAGGAAGTTGTTAATGTATTGGAACAGCTTAACTGTTAAGCTGTGAACTGAACAGCTTAACTTCAGATAGCCCTTGTTTTCTCTCTCCATCCCCTTCCCCTTCCCAGTTCTCCCACTAGTCTTATTGTCTCCACCTACATTCTATCTTTGTCCCCCCCCTCCCCTGATCAGTCTGAAGAAGGGTCCCGACCCGAAATGTCGCCCATTCTTCTCTCCTTAGATGCTGCCTCACCCGCTGAGTTACTCCAGCATTTTGTGTCTTCCTTCAATTTAAACCAGCATCTGCAGTTCTTTTTTACACAGCTTAACAGCTTATGAGTTAGATAGAGCTCTAGGGGCTAGTGGAATCAAGGGATATGGGGATAAGGCAGGCACGGGTTACTGATTGTGGATGATCAGCCATGGTCGCAATGAATGGCGGTGCAGGCTCGAAGGGCAAAATGGCATCCTCCTGTACCTATTTTCTATGTTTCTATGTAACTAGAAACAGCTAATTTTGGAATGCAGGTCTTCTGTACGACAACCAGGATCTGTCTGGCCCCATGATATTTGCTACATTCCAGTCCTCTCACCTATTTTTTTGTGGAGTGAATTGAATTAGCTGAAGATTGGCTTCTGTGCTGGTGGGATAAATTAATAGGCAAGTGCAACTGGCCTTCTTTTCAATTTGTAAACGTAGAAAGTAAAACCTAGTAACTATTTTCTTTCCTAATCACGTCCACTAACTCTTCAGAGGGGAGACAGCTACCTATTATCCATTTTTTAAATGCCCAATGCTGGTATTTTTCCTCATATTTAAATATTAATTGCAAAGCAGAAGCACATTGCTGCCACTCAGTGGTGCGTGTTAATAGTTTATTCTCTCAGCTAAAATTATTGATAGAAAATCTGGTAACTTTCACAAATAATAAGTCCCTTGTTAACATTTTGTTAAAAGCAAAAGATATTTCTTTCACTGTTATTAACAGTTTTTTGGTGTTTTAGATTGATGCCATGGAGGCTACAGACATATTTTTCTATGTGAATTAAGTTATAGCTGTATTATGCACAACTGTGTCAAAATGTCCTATATTGAACTACACTACGATGGATTCCTCAAATTAGATTAAAAATAACAAAAGAATACACTTGCAAATTAGCAAATGGCTAAAGTTAAATTGTCATACATTTTCTTTAATCTCCTTCAAGTGTGAGGTCATTTCAGTGTATATAATTTGTAATTGCAATTTGTCTTTGGTTAAACAACTGACTATCATAAACAAAAGATTTACAGTTCCTTAATCAATAAATGCCCGAATGTGCAAGAGACATCAAGGCACATAATTCTTTCTCGGCCTCATAAGTTATGACATAACCTCTGCAAAATCTGCAGCATTATTGCTGTTGTGATAGTTATTTATCCAACAGAAGCTGATGGTAATTTTACTGCCAGGTGACTTAATTTCATAATTCATTGCAATGTTGTTAAAAATCAAACAATAATAATAGATACCCATACATGTAAGCAAATAGGACACAAAGTGCTGGTGTAACTCAGCGGGTCAGGCATGGATAGGTGACGTTTCGGATCGGGACCCTTCCACAGACGTCTGAAGAATCATCCCACCGGAAACGTCACCTATCAATGTTTTCCAGCGATGCAGTCTGACCCGCTGAATTACTCCAGCACATTGTGTCCTTTTGGGTAAACCTGCATCTGCAGGTCCTTGTTTCCACATGAAAACAAATAGTAACCTTATCAAAAATTTCAGATGATATGATCACCAAATTAAAGCAGTTCCGTTTTGGACATTGTACAGTGTTTATTTCTCAAATTTCTCCCAATTTAAAAGGTGTTGCTCAATTCTAGACTCGTGTTCATCAGCAGTCCTTTGAAACATCACACAAACAGCCATTCTTTAAGGGAAATTGACTTTGCAGGCAACATTATAACCTGTTATAACTACAACACAGTTATTTCAATACACACACACACAATATATATATTTTAATGTATGTCTACTGCACATTTGAACTGCTACAACATGAAACAATGAATGCTGGAGAAACTCAGCGGTTGAGGCAGCATCTATGGAGCGAAGGAAATGGGCAACGTTTCGGGACAAAACCCTTCTTCAGACTCAGACAGGCCCGAAACGTTGCCTATTTCCTTTGCTCCATGAATGCTGCCTCACCCACTGAGTTTCTCCAGCATTTTTGTCTACCTTCGATTTTCCAGCATCTGCAGTTCCTACTTAAACATGAAACAATGAACATTGTTTACAATATTGTGACAATTCTCACTGTTTTCCATCTGAATTTGTAGAAGGAGTGCATATGTAGCTCCACTTACAGCTCGTTTATATTAATATTGGAATATGAAATAGCGCCTGGGAGATGACACCAGCATTGTTCTCCCTCTTTATCAGCACGTCAGCAGTACCAAGGAGAGGGTCAGCAGTAAGGAACTCAATTTTCTGTTGCTTTCTATAACTGCAGACTATAGGCCACAAAGATCAGACCCTACGCATTAAAAGCAATGCACAAGAACTTGACAATCACTATTAGGGCTTTATAAAACAACTTTTGATTTATAAACATTTATTAATTGCAAACATTTGCATGCTACCAAATCTCTACCGACAGCGTAAAATTTATGCAAGAGTGGCCCAAGGTTTTGTCTGACTCCTATTCCGTTCTCACCTTGCATGCAAATAATACCAAGAGAATGTTATTGGAAAAAGTATAGCTATTGAAATATTAGGCTTTCACATACCAGACTAAATGAGAGATATTTAGAAGAGAGAAGGGTTTTTAAAAAAAGAAACATATTTCTGAATATGAATGTATTACCATAGAAGTTCCAGAAAATGTTTTGACATTTCACACCTCTAAAAAATGTGTTCCTTACTGAATGACACGCCAATTTATTTGCATTCCCAGTAGAAAAAGTGAATAAAAATTATTAATTTTAATGATGACACCTCCTTTTCTAACTTTACCACACTGTAGCTCTAATGAAATTAGTGATTCAATTAAGGACCACATTTATACATGGGCTCTTTGGGTTGTGAATGTGATATACGGAAGCCTGACTTTATGCAAATTATCCCATACATTTTTGAAGCATACTTCTAGTTGGTGATATCAATAATAAAATGTTTCATGGTATTCATTCATGATTTTCAGGGGAATCACAAAATTCAAATTCAGCATTAACAACTTCAACTGCACAGAATGTGTAATAGGCTCATGAGAATAACTAGCCTATCTCCTCAACATATACTTGGTTTTTATGTGTTTAAGAAGGAACCGCAGATGCTGGAAAATCGAAGGTAGACAAAAATGCTGGAGAAACTCAGCGGGTGGGGCAGCATCTATGGAGCAAAGGAAATAGGCGACGTTTCGGGTCGAGACACTTCTTCAAACTGTCTGAAGAAGAGTCTCGACCCGAAAAGGCTCCTATTTCCTTCGCTCCCTAGATGCTGCCTCACCCGCTGAGTTTCTCCAGCATTTTTGTCTGTCTGGTCGTTATGTGTTGCTCAGTTTTCTTTCTCATGTTCAATGCTTTATACTTGTCTACATTAGATTTAATATGAACATATGAATTAGGAGCAGGATTCATCCTGCGCTGCCTTTGAGCCCGCTCTTGTCATTCAGTAAGATCACGGCTGATCTGATTGTAACATTAACTTTACATTCTCACCATTTTCTGGTAACCTTTCAACCCCTTTCTTATCAAGAAACAACCTCTCTAAAAATATTCAAAATCTGCTTCCACTTCCTTCTGAAGACGATTTGCAAGAATGCACAAACCTCATCTCTGTCTTAAATGGTTGACCCCTTACCTTAAAAGTGAATAAATGATAATGTTCAGCTCACATGCTTGCTTTAATTAATTCTTTGTATTGGAGTCACTCTTAGTGCAACCATTTAATGCTCATTGATTGCCCTTCAGAAGCAGCAGTGGCCCATCTTCTTAAAAGTTTGCAGTCATAGTGACCTAGGTGTTCCAAAGGAGTTTGAGGATATATATTTTTCACATCAGTGTTTTAAGTCACTCAACAGGAACAAATTAAGTTTCTATGCTCCTGCTGCTCTTGCCCTTTCAGGTTTAGGAGAGTGTTGATTCAATTTTTGGTTCATTTCCTACCTCAGCTCCACTGCCCCACTTGAGTTTTGTATCATCTACAATAGTTATCAATTTGAACTGAGTTTTCAAACCTAATATCAATTAAAACATGATTAGTTGCAACACTTAGTCCTGGGGGATGCCATTCAGTACTTCATCCTATCTGTATGTTAAACCAGTCAGCCAGTTTATTTTTCAGTTTCTGAGTTATGAACAGACTCTCAACCGTTTTGAACATAATTAGTAATCGTTCATGCGAATCTTCATGAAATCCCTATTTGAATTCCTATTGCATGGCTTCAGAGGATTGTCAGAAATAAAAATCAAAGAATTTATCAACAAAGGTCTTCCTCATCTAAAGCTATGTCCATCACTAATGGACAGTTTATCCATGTCCAATACTACAGCTGAGACAGTCCTCAAGATTATTCCTGATTATCAGCTCTATTATCTTGTATGGAATGTAAAAATATGATATGTAAAAATATCTAAATGGTTTGGACCCCAGTTCATCATTTCTAATTTTTGGAGTAGCTTCACTTCCCGTTAATTAATTCACCCAGAAGAATCCTGATGGGGAGAAATGCGTGTGTGTGTGTGGGGGGGGGGGGGGGAGATTGGGAGAGTAAATAAATGAAAACTTCCTTATGTATGCACTGAAGTTAGACAAGGGATGCCTCACCTCCCTGCCAACCGGTCCGATCTTATTTCCTCATTCTGTTGCAGAAGACCTAAAAAAAACAATGCTTTAACCACTTTGTCTTGTACACAAACACCCATAAATTACAAGAAAACAAAATGAAATGGATAAGGGAATTTTTTTTTAGAATCTATATCTTTTACTTTGATCTTCAGGCTCCGTCAACAGTTGTTGCAACAGGAGAAAGACCACAATTAATCTCAGTGTTCAGTGACCAGACAAGTGAATTTGTGGTCCCAAATACTACCAGTGATTCCTATTGACAAATGTTACGGGATATGCATGTGAAATAGGACAACATTTGGAGTTTTGCGTGCAGTTCTGTTCGCCTCATTACAGGAAAGATGTGGAGGTTTTAGGAGTGGGTACAGAGGAGGTTTACCAGAATTCTACTTGGAATAGAGGGTTTCAGCTACATAGAGAGGTTGGATAGACTTGGATTGTTTTCTCTGGAAGATCAGAGGTTGAGGGGAGACTTGATAAAATTAGGAGAGGCATGTGCAGGGCACGTTTTTGTCCAAGGAGAGTAATACAATACAATACCCTATTAGCCAAGTATGCTTTGCAGCATACGAGAAATTTCATTTGCCAAGTCAATCATACAAATAAAAAGCAACAGAACACACAAAATATATTTTAACATAAACATCCACCACAGTGACTCCTCCACATTCCTCACTGTGATGGAAGGCGAAGAAAAAGTTCAACTCTCGCCCCTTCTTGGTCCTCCAGCGGTCGAGGGCATCGAGCCTCCTGTTGACGACACGATCTTCCTTCCGTAGCCGGCGGCGGGCCTCTTCATCGGGGCGATCAGCTCCTGCATCGGGGGGGGATCTCAGCTCCCGGGTCTGACCCAGGTCGGGGCTGCTCGAACGTCATAATAATCTATTATCTAAATGGTGGCCGGGAAAAGGGGGATCTCAGCTCCTGGGTGTCTGACCCATTGAAGGTAGGCATGCTGCTGCGTAAGAAAGTGAATATGAGCTTTCATAGAATTTTATATAGGAGCAGGAGGTAGTTGCCAGGGTCTTCGAGACCACCCTGGAGAGTACTGTCTCCAAACTGAGGAAGGACATTGCCATAGAGGGAGTGCATGGTTGACTGATCCATGTCAGGACTCAGACTGGATCCCTAGAATTTAGAAGATTGAGAGGGGATCCTTACTCTCCTTAATTGGACAGGCTAGATGCCCCTGAGGGGTCACCCTTAGGGGAAATCCTTTAAAACAAGAAGGCCACATGGTGAACTCTGGAACCTCTGCCACAGATATGAGCCAGTTCATGGCTAATTTAAGAGGCCTAGATGTACCCTGTGGTAAGGGGATCAGGGGGTATGGAGAGAGAGGTTCTGAGTTGGATGATCAGCCATGATCATATGACTGGCTGGCTCAGGGCGGCTACTCCTGAGCTAATTTCTATGTCATGCGACTTCCAGAGTCCCTCTCGGTCTCTCCAGAGAATGCGAGCCCTTGATGGTAAAATCTGCAAGGAATCGGCCCCGATGGTAAGACCACGCCCCGCGATGGGGTTCAAGGTCAGTCCCGAGCGATGCCTCCAGCTCCATGATGTTAGGCCGCGGAGTGACCGGAGATACGACCCAAAAAACAATCGCATCTCTGGCAAGGTAAGAGACTGAAAAAAAGTTTCCCCCGACCCCCTCTCTCACACCCCACATAAAACAAACCAGAGAACATTTACACAACTTTTAAAACACACTTAAAATAACAAAAAAAAGATGAAAAAACAGACAGACTGTTGGCGAGGCTGCCAATCATACGGTGCCCCATGGAGGCCTGGATGCCAGGGATGGTGGTGGAGACAGATATGACAGTGGTATTTAAGGGGCTTTTAGGCAGACACGTGGATGTGCAGGGTAGAGGGATATGGATCATGTACAGGCAGATAAGATTAGTTTAACTTGGCATCATGTTCGGCACAAGCATTGTGGGTCCAAAGGCTGTAACATGTGCTGTAACATTCTAAGAATACTGAAATCAGGTCGGATGAATAAAAATCAAAGATCATACGTGCAGAGTAGCCTTTAAATGAGCCATCCAGGGTCCTGGTGGCACAAAGGGAACTAAACCCTGTAACAGTTACGCCAGCCAAAATCAGAAAAAAACAAGTTTATTAATACTTGTCAATATGGCAGTGAATGAATAGAATATATCGGCATGATAATAGTGAGTTACTCCTTTTATGCAACTTGCAGTAGTTATGAGAGTTATGAGCCTTTCATGTTTGTGAAGTAAATAGCTGTGACTCCACCTTTATCAATGCAATAAATCAGGATTTATAATTAATTGTGTGAGACTTGCTCATTTGTGTCCATTTCATCAAGAAAATATTTGCTTCTTGCAAAGATTTAATAACAAGGTCATAAACTGCACGAGCTGTGCAACAAGCAAAAATTTAATTCAATATCTGCCTGCAGAGATAGTTAATTTAATACTCATCAATTCTAATTTATTATGCAGTTACGCTTCTGTGCTACATAGAGTGGACATTCACATACATTCTGAAATTCATGTGTTTGCTAGAAATAAACGCTTAGTCTAATGGAATGTAGTTATGGAAGCTAATTTTAGTTTGAGTGTTATTTCAGGGATCAAAATTCACAAGAATGTTATTATTTAAAAATCTAAAGTCATTAGATTTGAAGGAGCAGCAAGCAGTAAAACTTCGCTAGGTTTAATTGTAATATTGTAATGGTTTGTATCACGGTGCCAAAATGATGAAGGGAAATGTTTTCACATCATGTGCTGAGATTAGGTTACTGTAATAAATAATGAAACAATCAAAGACTCAATCTTACTGTCCAGGGCATAAAACATAACAGTTCAACTAAATTTTACTTTTCTGCTATTTCAGAGCAATCTGCAATCAAAACCACTTAGACAAGCAGAGAGCAACTATACTTTAACAAATAGAATTAAACAGAAATCTCAACAATCGGGATGAGTAGCTGGTCAATGTCTACTCAGCAAACAAGCTTCTTCCAATCCAATTTTATCTCGCTTTACCTGTACATACCTTTCCCCCCTTATCCACATTCCCCTAAAACTGAACGCCATGTAGTAACAGTTTCTCAGGAGTTGCTTGTTGGATCGTTTTACCTTTTATCTAGAGTAGGGGAAATAAGTACCAAAGGACATAGTTTATAGGTTAGAGGGAAAAGACAGGAACCTGAGAGGTAACTTTTTCACATTGAAGGTGAGTATATGGAACGAGTTGCCAGAGGAAGTTGGTGTGGCAGGTACTTCCACAACATTTCAAAGACATTTGAACGGGTACATGAATAGGAAAGGTTTAGAGGGAAACAGCCAAACACAGCCAGATGGGACTAGTATAGATGGGCATCTTGGTCGGCAGTGACATGTTGGGCTGAAAGGTCTGTTTCTGTGCTCTGTGACTCCATGATGGTGTGTGTGAGGGGTGGGGGAGAAAGCTGGAAAAGGCAGGTAGGGGTGGACAAAGCTAAATAAGTGATAGGTGTACACAGGTGAGGATTTGAGCGTACAGAGGAAGGGAAAGGTGCAGGGTGAATGGGGTGTAGAGAGATGGGGAAAGCAATCTGTGGGGGTGTGGGCAGAGGAAAGGGGGGGGTGGGTAGGGCTGTATCACCTCATTAGGAAATTGAAAGGCAGGCACAAATGACCTGCTTTTAAAATTCTGTTGCTTATTAACAAGTTGCTTCATCAACGCATTCATAATTTGGTTAGCACTTCATCTACTATCTTTTAACATTTTTATTTTATTTTAATTATGTCAGTGCAACTCTGGCCCCAATATACTACTCCACTTGTAAAATCAACACAGATATTCTACTTCTTTAACAGCTTAAAATAGTCTCCATATTTATGAAAGCCAATATGAAGTGTTTATTTTGTGTGTGGAGTGGGGAAAAATGTTAAAATGATTATAAAAAAGGGAATATTGCATAATTCAGTTGTAAAAACGTGAAATGCCTTGTCAGAGTAAACAGGAAGGATATACCTCCTGAAGCAGGAATAAAAATCAAGAGTCCTATAGGTAAAATAATTAGTGAAAGGATTATAGGGTAGATGAGGAAAAAAGAAATCACGAAAGGGTGATGTGTGTCCAGAACACTCTGTATGAATGGTTGGTAAAAGTCTCAATCTTCTGCCACCATTATCCTCTGATGATCAACGGTTACGCTACTCCACTGAATGCAATGCGGAATCTCATTATAGGGTGTGTGATTTTGCTGTGATGAGGCTTCCAAGCTGCAGGAAATGGCCCTTATTGTTAAGTATTGCCTTTAATCATTGTTGTCACATGACAGTGTTATACAACTGGGGATCTTTGTTTTGTGGTTGTTAAGCGTAAGGCCCATTATCTCAAATGCAGCTTCTGAATGCACATAAAACCAAGCTCAACTACTGAGATTTTGATGATGTTGGTTGGGAGCAGAAGCAATGCAAGTTGAACAGTTACCCATTAGTCCTGTAAATGAGTTCCACGCCAGCTGAAGGTTTGTAGGAAATGAGGTGCAGGATTGCAGCAAGAATGGTTGAAGATTTTGAAACAATGATCCAACCTTGTTTGACATCAGCCTGAATGACATTGGCTCTGTGGAGGATATTCAATTAGAATAACATCTTGCATGCCAACATAAAATAGATTATGATTAGTGCCTGGTGCTCCTCAGTATATTCCTCGTGAAAATCTGCAAATGTTATTTTGGAGGGAGTTTGATGTGGCCCTTGTGGCTAAAGGGATCAGGGGGTATGGAGAGAAGGCAGGTACAGGATACTGAGTTGGATGATCAGCCATGATCATATTGAATGGTGGTGCAGGCTCGAAGGGCCGAATGGCCTACTCCTGCACCTATTTTCTATGTTTCTATGTTATGCTGGACAATGGGATTTTATTACCAACACAGACATAATGGGCTGAATGGTCTCATTCTGTGCCATTACATTTTTAGATGATTCAATGATTCAGGGATCAGAAAACAAATGTGGACCTCTCGACTGAATATATCGATCAGTTTTTTAAATAATTATCTGCAGCTACTCTGTAGCGATGATACTTAGAGATGTTTTAGTCTTCAGTGGGGTATCAGCACACAGGGTTTTCACATCAGCCATAACACCAAGTGCCAGATTTTTTTTTTTAATTACCCTCCAACACAAAATTATTATTTTCAGGTAGCAATTTTTAGTTCATGTGATAGCTATAAACCATTTGCATCCTGACCTTGTCATTTATGGTTCATTCTGAATCATCCAGAACAATTACTGATTAGCAATGAAGTATCGCCTGCATAGGTTACCCACAGGAAATTGCATAGCAATATTTGAGGATAATGAAATAAATAGTAATTTTCATAAGCTCGTACATTGTACAGTTCAAACTAACAAAGTCCGTGTTTTATTGTACTGGGGAACATTTAATAGACAGGAGGTACAAATTTTGGTGTTTAAAACAAAAACATGCATTTATTATCCAGTTTTAGATCACATTTTCTGTGACAAAAGATGCCCATGGTACAATAATAATTCAGAGGCAACAGGCCACCTTAGATCCATGTCTTTGGTAATTATAGGCATGTAATAGAAGGAGGCTTTGAAGATTCCTAAATGCTTCTGGGAGTTAGCTGTTTCTTTACCGTAAGGTCATTCGATTAACAAAAAATGTTTGGGAGCCAGCATTTGTTTTTATTTCCATATTTTTATATCACAAATTTACAGTTGAAAATACAGCCACCTCATGTTTTACATGTGTTTGATTTGATCGTTTTTGGAATAACGTGCTTGTTTAATACCAAAGCCTAAGTTATGCACTCATTTTTTAAATAAAACGCTCAAATTTACGCCTGGTAGTGTAGTCACGGGGAGGCCTGGCAAGGTACTGTACATGTACATTCAAGAGGTTTTGAGATTCGCGTTGCTTTTCAAGAATGTAAACCCTGTGTAAAATGAGAGGTGGCTCTATAACTTTTTTACGATGTCTGTCTTGCTTCATATTCATTTCCATTATACAGTGTAAGTACTTTTAAGTTCATTACATTTATTTGGGGTAATTAAATTAAATTAATCCAGGGACACATCCAATTTTAAAATCATAAATATTTATTGCGTACCCTCAATGACCTAGTTGGTAACTGCAGCAGTCCTACAATGTGTATGGAGTCCTACAAACGAGAAACTTTAATGCCCACTTCTACTAAATTATCTGGTTGAATCGTACAATTGGCCTCTGGCCCTAGGCTGCTACGGGTGGAAAGAAAACAACAAGAGTTCTCATTTCTAATCGCTATCTAATGGAAATGCACATTCATGGAAATAGAGTGAGGATTAGACTCCGTTCTGATTTTCCCACCCCCATTCCAGTTCTAGCTGAATAGACTGATGAAATTCACTGTCTATTATGTGAACATGACGTATGGCCCCACAAGTGTCCCATGTCTGCAGGGCTGAGGTGGAGATGGAAGAGAAAATGGGGACAATTATTGAAAGTGATTAAACATACTAAATATTTGCACATCAACCCAGAAGGCTTTACAATGCAATAAAAAGACAGACTTGAAGCTGCAGCAACACAACGCTTAATAAATGTGCAAATGTAATCTTCACTGTTTAAGTTTCTAGTAAACCCATTCCATATCTCTGCAGATGTAATGACATGCATGTACATATAGAGAATTTGTTGCTGGAGGAGTTTAATTTAGGAATGTCCGAGACTGTAATTATATAATCACACTGCAAAGTAGGGGAAACACAGATTTATCTGAATTCCTGAGAAAGGTTAATGCTTTATGTTTGCTGCAGACTTAAGTTAGAGCAATAGCTTGTGGTACGCTTCAAAATATGAAGAGAAAATTACCAAAGTCATTATTTTCTGTACTTTCATTATTTTCTGCTCTGCACATAATTGTACAATACATCACCAAATCAGAAGCCATTTGCAGCATCAATATTCAAGTTTGAAATTTCAGTGGCAGCAGTAACTAAATATTCATTACTTTCCACTTTTGTCCATTAGCAGGATAAATCTGTATACACAGTTCCCCATCCTAATAGCATAGTGTATGCCATCCATCAGTGAGAGAGATGTGGTGATGTTATTGAAATGGTCACACCATTTTCCATTCTGCTTAATGGTGTTTCAGCAAACACTGTGTACATTATAAGGCCAATAGATTCAGACCTTAGGAAAATTGAGGTTGGTTGCAAAGAAAAAAAAGCTGTCTAGTTTGATCTTATACAGGATTGTTATAAAAGCACTGCATTGCATTTCAATGCAACATCACAACTATCTCAAATCACCGTAAAAGGTCTGAAAAGAACCTGAAATATATTTTTTTCTTCCTCTTGTTAGTGCTCTCTGCTTGAGTCTGCGAGGGAATATAGAATGGTGTTCCCCATTTGATCGTTTTATTATAATCAGCTGCATGCCACGTAATCCTTTTCATTCTGAAATTATTTTTCCTCAATATTCTCTCATTTATAGTAAGCCGTAAAATTTGAGTTTAGCTCAAATCCCCAATCTCATTTTCTGCAGCTTTGAATTTAACTATTGGAAACAACAAGCAGAAACACATTTATTATCTTTTATTTTTACTACTCTTTTTGAATCTTACCAACATTCACACATCACTGTAATATCTCCTGCCTGTTTGCTTGCACGTATCCAATGAAGATTCATTTACCTGCTGATCACTACCTGGGTGACAGATGTAGATATTAATAGCCCTGTCAGAACATAAGAACCTAACACCTGGAGACATGTTGTTTGCCAAAAAGATTGGGTGAACTATATATTTTACCATAAAGTGCTGGATTAACTCAGCAAGTCAGGCAGCATGCCTGGAGAACATGGATAGGTAATGTTTTGGGTTGAGATCAGTCTGAAGAAGGGTTGCGACCCAAAACGTCACCTGCCCATGTTCTCCAGGAATGCTACCTGACCTGAGTTCTCCAGCGCTTTGTGTCCATTTGTGTATTAACCAGAATCTGCAATTCTTTGTTTCGAAGGTAGACACAAAATGCTGGAGTTATGCCCCCATTCCACTTAGGAAACGTGAACGGAAACCTCTGGAGACTTTGCGCCCCACCCAAGGTTTCCGTGCGGTTCCCGGAGGTTGCAGGTGGTTGCCGGAGGTTGCAGGTAGTGGAAGCAGGTAGGGAGATTGACAAAAACCTCCGGGAAACACATGGAATCCTTGGGTGGAGCACAAAGTCTCCAGAGGTTTCTGTTCAGGTTTCCTAAGTGGGACAGGGCCATAACTCAGCAGGTCAGGCAGTATCTCTGGAGAGAAGGAATGGGTGACGTTTTGAGTCGAGACCCTTCTTCAGACTGATGTCAGGGAAGTGGGCGGTCAGAGATAGAATGTAGTCGGAAACAGTAAGACAAGTGGGAGAGCTGGGAGGGGGGGAGGGGATGGAGACAGAGGGAAAGCAAGGTTTAAACCAAAGATAGACGCAAAAAGGAGTAACTCAGCAGGACAGGCAACATCTCTGGAGAGAAAGAATGGGTGATGTTTCGGGTTGAGACCTTTCTTCAGACTGCTCGAGATGGAGATGCACACTTCCTGACATGGGATTAAATAAAAGCAGAATAAGAGACCCTGGGTATCCTTGATTGCAAGAAAATAATATTTGGATTGGCATGACCTCAGGAATGGGTAAAATTAAAAGAGCTGGTTTAGAATTATAATGGTTTGTGCTCAAGTAATAACATCATTGATAAATGCTCCGTCAACATTTCCCTCTTCTTCTGAAGCTAATTTCGAGCTCATAGGAGAATTCATAACCTTTATTGTCATGTGTACAATTATGTTGAATTTACATGGCAAGAGATAAACCTGTCATATTAATATAGAAAAGATGCTGAGCATCTGTGTACACCAGTATATTAAAAGTGGTGTGTTAAAATTATGGCAATAATTGAACTCAATACAGGATTCATAGAGCTAACCCCCCTACATATACTGGGTGTATGTTCAGGTATATACAATGGGAGGGGCAGGGGGGGGGGGGGATATTATTCAAGCATTCCTGCACAGTTCTGAAGAATAAATGATTGTCACTGTGAAAACATTGCTGAGACCTGTTTTTACGCTTAGTTGTCATTCCTCGACTTCCTCAATCACAGACTAGTCTGTCCGTATTGGTGGAAATGTGTCAGCCTCGATAACAATCAGCACGGGAGGCGCTCAAGGCTGCGTGCTCAGCCCGCTGCTGTACTCACTCTATACTCATGACTGCGTTGCAGGAATTTATAACGACAATTTGGCAGCAAAGTGGCGCTACGGTAGAGCTGCTGTTGCACAGTGGCAAAACCCGCGTTTGATCCTGACTACCGGTGCTGGCTGTGTGGAGTTTGTACAGTCTCCCTGTGATCGTGTGAGCTTTCCCCCGGGGCTCCAGTTTTCTCCCACATTTCAAAGACATGCAGGTTTTTAGGTTAATTGGCTTCTGTAAATTGCCCTAGAGTGTAGGACATAGAAGTAGTGTACAGGTGATCGATGGCTCGGTGGACCGAAGTGCTTCTTTTCATGCTGTATCTTTAAAAACTAAAAATAAACTAACAAATTGTGCATGGCATGGCTGAATAAACAAAAAAGTGATATCGAGGACACGATCTTGTTCTAGTGCAGCTGGTTGTAGAACAGATGTTGGCCCCAAGGAATGTGGGAGCACACCCATTTTATATTTTCCATAGATTTCTGGGATATTTTACACTCATCTGACAGGGAAGATGGTGCTCAGTTAATGTCTCATCCACAGAAAGCACGCCCAACTGTCCTAACTCTCTCAGCACTGCAATGAATTGTAAGCCAAGATTAGATATTGTGTTGATCTCTTCTTAATCAGAAGTGAGAACACTACCATTGAACATGACAGCATATTTGAAAATCTGTCAAATAAATTAAATCATTTTATTTGACAACGCTTACTGGAGCAAATTCAAGGTTATAAAGCGTTATCCTCATCAACTAGACAGTTATAGACAGGCTTTTTCATTCTTCCGATACTGAACATTTGAACAGAACCTTCATATCTCCTCCACCCACAAACTTCATCCTCTTTTTATTTATAGCTCTATTTCTGTCTCTTGGGAAGAGGTATTACATGGAATGTACCCAACAATCAAACTATATCACTGTAAAGGACTTTAACTGGTATTTTGTAATCAATAACTTGTTATTACATCGCTGCTTCAAGAAGCAATCCTGTAATCCTTTAGACCCCACCTTACAAAACACCGTTCAGATTTTATAGAACAAGAAGACAAACAGATGTGCATTGAGAGTGTTATGTCTTCATGATTGCTGGTAATTGGTAGATTTATTTCCAGTCACCATCCTTGCCTCGTGAATAAAGTCACTAAAGGCCTAGCCATCAGAAAACTTGAGTGTTAGGTTGCGTTTTGGGCCGAATGGTAGATAGGAAAGATGGGAAGCACTGGCATATTTATTTCATTGCCAGGACCCACACTCTGGAATTGCCTCTCCAAACATTCTGCGTCTCTTAAAATCTTGCTTTTTAAACCAACCATTTTGTTATCTGTTCTAACTATTCATTATGTGGATTGCCATGCTTTAAAAATATATATATTGATAACCCTACTATGAAACTCTTTTGGAGGAAGGGTTTACAAAGTGCATGGTGTTATGGATTCACAACACAGTATATAATAATAGGTTTTTATAATAAAAATTGTGCATTTTAATAATTCTTTCCATACTGCAGAAATTGAATTAATCAAGTGCCTTTAAATGAAGGGTTGGGCATGATAAGGGAAACTTTCCATTTTATACACCAGCTGAGATAAGGGGAATTAATCCATTTTATAGTAATCACTAGCTCTTGCATTACTGCTTTCTCTATTTCAACAAATATTCCATTGTCAACATTAATGGACTTTGCAGTAAAAGACATCCGGTACGTATTAGAAATGTGTTCCCAGAATGCAGCCTCAATGTCTTGTAACCATATACAGATGAACTTCTTATTTTTCAAAAAAAGAACAGTTGCATTGACAGCTCAAGAGACAAAAAAACAAAATTGCTATTCTTCTTGTATTGAAGGAACAGTTGCTTTTGGCAAAATCTGTTAGTGATAATTGCTGGAAAACTTTATGGGTCCAGGGAAAAGAAGCCATGTACATTTAATGAAATGCCATTGCATGCTACTGTACATGCTCTCCAAAATAAAATCCTTTAATATAACCAATATAGTATCATTTTGTTGCAAATCAGTTAATAAAGATTGAATCACTCAGTCTTGGTGACATCCTGGCATGATCCATGATTTGAGTTAATTGATTTCAGCTAGGGTTGAAGATTTAGAACCACGATGACTTCAGAACTAAGGAGAAGATATCCACCTGAGGCCATACGTCTGATCATTCTCTGGTGACCATTCCTTGCTATTTAGTTATGTAAATATCAACTAAGGACTGGATGGGACATATTTAAATAATCAACAACACATATTTAGCTTTACACAAATAATCAACAACACACATTTAGCTGTGCAACTCCACCCAAGTATCACCCAGTGCTTCAAAAGAAAATTGAAAGCAAATATTTCATTAAATCAAGAGCAGGACAAAAGTTCAGCAAACAATTTTATGGTTGTAACTAGTTTTCTTTTACTATTTGTAGTGGTTACTTTGCTGCTTTTAACTGAGGACAGACACATCTGGAGAAGGACAACTCTTTTTGTTAGAAAAGAACAAATGGCAGAGCAACTCTTTAAACTGTTTCCACATCATAAAGAAACACAACAAGTAGTGGGTTGGATGCCAAATTCCCCAATCATAGAAGTAAACGCCATAGGTCAAGGTTTAAATTGGAAGTTCCTTAGGAGCTGTGACAGCACTCAATTGCGTGTTAAGTAGCTGAACTGATAAAGAACCTGTGATTCAACTTCACAGTTACATAATGTTATAGCAGGAATCCCACCTACTTTGTTCTGGAGACAGCTTTCTCTAATAGCAGGACTATATGGACTGGAGCTTTACCTCAGCTTGCTAATGTCCTGCTTGCTGTTGAAGAATTATGTTAGAAAATAACCTGTATGAAGTAAGTTACTGTACATTAAAGCATTTTCCACACTATAGTAGACTGGCATGAAACTTGTAGAATAAGGCTAGTTTTGTTTTGTATTTTGGGAGCATTTCAACTTGCCTTTATTAATACATTTCTTGATTGAAATTAGGATTAAAATAAATTACTATTTTGAGTTAACAATACTAGTACTAACAGAGTACTAAATAGTGTTTTTGCAGTGATTATTTTTTTAAGAGATAAGCCTCCGTCTCTCCGTGGAGCCACGGTTTTAGTTACTGTGTCTTGAAACGGGCTACGCCTCAGTTTCCCGTGTAAGAACTATGAGACTTTATCGTAGCAGTTTTGTAAGTATATATTTTTGCTGTTGGTACTGGTTTATGTGTACTGAGATAAAGTGAAATACTTTGTTTTGTGTGCTATCCCATCAAATCATTACTATTCTTGAGTATAACCAATCCATACACAAGTACAATAGTTAACGCGAAGACAAAAATACCAGAGTGTAGATTACAATGTTACGGCATGATGGCATTTTTTGTAGAGATAATTCAGGTAACAAAAAGTACAAAGTCTCTATGAGGTAAGGTTGGAGATGGGGAATACACTCTTACCTTATGACAATGCAGTAATCTGATAACAGCGGAGAAGAAGTTATTCCTGAATCTTGCTTTTAAACATTTGTAGCATATGCCCAAGAGGGGTCATTAAGGTACGCTGCCTACATTTTCTTTGGCACCAGGATGACAGTGGTCTTTTTATAGCAGGTGGGAACCTCAGAATGAAGTATGAAGAGGTTAAAGATGTGGGTGAATATTCCTGCAATTTGGTCTACACGAGTCCTGAAGATATGACCAGGGACTTCATCCAGGAGAGTTGCTTTCTGCAGGTTCACTCTCAGGAAAGCCGATCTGACATCTGCGACAGTGCCCATGGGTTCAGCTGCACCCGTGTCTGTTACCGACATTATTCCATTGACCTTGTGTTCAAAGCGAGCATAGTGCGCATTGAGCATGTGGGGGAAGGAACACATTGTTGCCAGCGACTTTACTTTGTAGCCCATTAAAGCATGCAAGCCTTGCCATAATTGATGGCCGTCTATGTAGTTACCCTGGATTCTGGCTTGGTTCGGAAGTCCCCATGGCATCCTTGATGCCTTTGTCATAATATCATGATCACAGAACCATTTGAGTTGAACAATGCAGACTTAGACTTCTAGGAATGGATCTCACAGTTCATCCATGGTTTGGGGAACACTCATACTGTCTTATTTGGTACACATTACTCCACATACTTGCTGATGAAGTATTTGACAGCAGTTGGCATACTCATTAGGTTGGCTGTAGATCTTGAATGTAGACTATATTTTGTGGCTTTACAATACTAATGTTTCTTCTAAGAATTACAATACTAATGTTTCTCCCAAGTGATAGTATCACAACAGCTGACACCTGCCAGAGCAATTCTGTGCTATGATAATACATTTTGTAAAGAGGTATTTGATAATTTACAGATTATTTTGATAGAAAATGGGTGGTTTGTGCACAAAAACACAAGAATGGGAACAGGACTGGGCCACCAGGCCCCTCAAACCAATTGTGACCAATATATGCTGGCCTCAAATCCTCTTCTGTACCAGTTCCTCCCCTGTCAATACAAAAGCTTGAAAATGCGTATCACTAGATTAAAAAACAGCTTATTTCCTACTGTTAGCAGATTCGTAAGCAGGTCTCTCATATATTAACGATGTATTGATAATCCCCCAATCTGCCTCATGCATTTTTTCTTCACCTGCAGTTTCTCTGCAGCTGTAACACTATATTCTGCAGTATGCTTATTTTCTCACTTGCACTGCTTGTTGTACTCATGCATGGTATGGTTTGCCTGGCTAACATGCAAAACAGTTTTTCATTGTATCTACGTACATGGACAATAATAAACAAACACCAATGCGGACTTCCCCATAACTCTCAATTACTCATTCTTTCAAATATTTAATATATCTCCAGCTTATATCTAATATCTAATGATCTAATGGATTTTACACAGTAACTTCACCACCATTTCTTTAATCATGTAAAATCAGTATACATTTTTTCAGAAAAGCAACTTTTTCTTTTGACAAAAATATCTATGAAATTTTCACATGTAAAATAATATGAAATAGTTGAAAATAAAGTGTTTAATATTTTTCCAAAGGTAACCGTTTTCTATATGGTTGTTTTGATAAAACAAAAATATTTAGAAGAACATTTTCTATTTTTATTTCTATTTTATAAAACAAGAAGTAATGTCTGCAACTGAATTAAACTGCAAATTAGAGCAATAACACATTGCAAGAGTGCCAACATATACGTTGATTGCAGGCAAATCCTTCACATGGTTAATTAGTGATCTCAAGTTGCCAACTGACTAAGATTCATCCAGGTTTCCATTGTCAAATCAAGCAAGATAAGAAGTGTAGCAGGAGTGACAGTGATTTGTCAAATCAGAATACCAAAAGCTTATCAGAGCAGTATACTGGCACACCCAGTATAAATTCCTTAGTTTAGTTGTCACGCACAGGAGCATGAAAGCTTAATCACCCTCCCTAAAACAGAACTGGCCTTGATCTTTTAACTATTCTTCAGCCTTGCTAACACTTTCAATTTAATTAACAATGTATTGATTTTGCAGTCTTGTCTTAATGCATACAAATTGTAAGTTTGGGATAGACACGTTGGAAAGAAATTGAACTATTTTATGGAAGTAATAAAGAATAATTTATTTAAGTTGTGTTTTTAATAATTAAACAAATGAATGAGAAATGTCTTTGAAATAAAAATAGCATAAATGGCTATTTCTGAAACAGAGAAAGTGAGTTACCTGAAGTTATAGAATATGATACTGGCTTCAGAACACTGCACTGTGCCCAGATGGAAGTAGCTTGTGATGGGCCCCATTAAATCAGTGCAGGAGTCCACAGACAGATAGGTCAGAGTGCAAGTGAATGAGCAACAATAAGCTCAGGGACACTCCTGCAGACTAAATGTGGGCGCTCCTCAAAGCAGTCACCTAATCTGGGTTTGATTTCTCCTATGTAGAAGAAATTCAGTTTTTCTTTCCCCGTTCAAACAATCATATCTGTTGGGCATATCCTTGAGCTCTGCATGTTGCAACTTTCCAATTTCTTCATTTGTAGTCCTATTTTCCAACTTCCATCAACTAAATAGTCTCTGCAACTCTGCAACACAGTAATTCTGGTCTCACCCTGCCTTTTGTCCTATCCATCCCTACTCCAACTTCTTTACGATTGGTTTTCTTTCTTTCCCAAAAAGGTCTTTGTCCAGAAACATTCACTTTGTTTTTCTTTCCACAGTTGCTGCTTGACCTGTCAAATTTCTTATAATTATTACAGTATCTGCACTTTTTAGATTTCAGCCTGTAAAGACATTCACAAGCAATAAAATGTCATGAAACTAACCAACTCTGTGGCACACTACTATAAAGTTGCTTCACACATTGAACTGAGATTCCTTTATTTTTCTTTCCAAGTATTAACATTATGTATTAGCAGTGAAAAGACAACGAGCAGTTTCTTTGAACACTGTTTATTTCGAAACTAGTTCTCTGATCTTACAAGTCAAACACACGTGACTGGCCACAAACGTGGTCGTCGAACAACTACCGCGGGAAAGCACAAACCGCGCAAAAACTCCGACCTCTCCCAGGTCATGTGCCCGCGGCTTCCGACCGCCGGGTTCGATATTGGCACGCACCAGCGGGTGCCGCTACAATGTGAATAATTGGGCTATGCTTCAATGGGGAGAAACATTTCACCAAGACACAAACTTTCACAGAAACACTAGCCCTCAAAATAATCACAGTGCCCACAAAGGCTAAAATTCTAATCATGCTTTAGAAGACCGGCCATATGCACGATACTTAAATACAAATAAAATAAATATAGTTTCAAGAGCTCTTGGGCACATTACTTGGTTTGTATCAATTCAAATCTCATGAAGCAGTGATGGAAGGAAGATTTTCTATAGTACTTAATTTAGCCATAAAATATATACATTATCTAGGTGATAGAAAATGTACATTGAAATATAAAAGAAACCCCTTTCACAGAATGTCAGTGTGACTAAGTGAGAACATATGCACTTTTGTTTGACCAAATTAGCAAGCAGCCGGTCTAGTGGTGCCGATCACAACAAAAACTTGAAACAACTGTAATAACAACCTGCAGTGGCAGGGGTCCAGAGATTATGAAACCCCCTACTGTACATGCACATTATACAGTTCCTCTGGATTCCTGCCCTTTCTCCTTTTGCCTACTTCCTCTTTGCTTTTACAAAGGAATGCAAAGAAAAGGCAGTAACACAGGGAATGGGTAGCGGAAACTACGTCTGTCTCTTCGGCTGACAAAAGCTGCAAATTAATTCATCTACATGCAAAATTGCAAGGATTACAAAAATCAGGAAGTGTTTATTCTGTTTTAAATGGGACGCTGTTCAAAATGTAAATAAATTCCAGAAAAAAACAATTAAACATTTACCAGTGGAGCTAGAGTGAGTGAATTCCAGTTTGAAGAGTGGAATCGTGTGCTCAAAACTGTAAAAAGATGACAACAGTATAATTTAATTCTAGGAGACATCTGTTTACTTTTCTAAATACCTCAATGCTCTTACATTTTCTCAGCAATCAAACATCAGGCAAGTCCGTGAATGACTGGAACTACCTTCAAGAGGAAAATCAAGGTTATGAAAACTTTACACAGAAGTTTCTAGTTTATAATGCCTAACTCTCAATAACTATTTATTGCAACTACTCTGCCTGTGTGCATGCTTTGCAACTGTAATTAGAGGTTTGAAATTTCCATATAAACATAAAGTTATAAAATCTGGAAGATAAATATGGATACAGCTAATTTAAACTGCATTATTTCATTTAAATTAATTATTTATTTGACCTAAAATTTTATGTTATTGGCAGGAACACGACCCCAAGTGTCTTTTAATATAGGCACAAGGAACTGCAGATGCTGGTTTACAAAAAAGACATAAGCGGTCTGGCAGCTTCTCTGGAATACATAGATAGGTGACGTTTTGGGTCAGGACTGAATGGTATTTTTTCTAGTTCTTTTTACTCTAGTCTCCTTTTCATTTCTAGCCTTTGCCATCCATTTGCCAATCCTCCTCGTTTGTATCCACCACCTATCACTTCCCAGGCTTTGTCCTGCACCCACCTCTTTTCCAGCTTTTTCCCTCCCCACTACAATCGGTCTGCAAAAAGGTCCAACCCGAAATGCCGCCTATCTATGTCCTCTGGAGATGCTGCCTGACCCACGGAGTTACTCCAGTACGCTGATTTTTTTAATTTTAATTAGTGATCAAACTTATGCCTCTTCTGATGAATGTTATACAACGCATTATCATGGAGCTACTTTGTCCAGGCCAATATTTTAATCTAAATTTGTACAACTAAAACCAGATTTATATAGAATGAATAGCTTATTTTATGTTTCATTAAATTTTATGATTCAATTGGAAAAAACACCAACACATCTACCAACTTAATCATCTTTTTCAAACAGACATGTTGACAATTTCACATTTCTTTCTAAACAACTGAAAATAATACTGTGCCTAAAAATAGTTACTATAGTTCTGAAGATAGACACTGAAGGTTCTCGACCCGAAACGTCACCCATTCCTTCTCTCCAGGGATGTTGAGTTACTCCAGCTTTTTGTGTCTTTCTTCGGTTGAAAGAAGCATTTGCAGTTCCTTCTTACACCATAGTTCTGAACGCGGACTGTTAGTTGGATAAAATACAGCCTTTGATTCTTACATCAAAATTATACTAGGGCAATGAACATATAAGGATGATGCTGATAGATCTTTGCACAAAGTGACACTTGCTTCTGTATTTAACCAGCCCCATTTTCTAGTGCAGAATGTCAATCTTGCATCAACTGTCGATCAGTTCAATGATGATTTGTAAATTAAACAATAAGTTTTCCAAACAAGACTGACAGTGGAAATGGCCAATGTTAATAGTTTCTTTCTTTGACCTACATTGGCATTTAATTAGTTTCACCCCTCTCCCCACCACCCCACCCCCCCCCCCTTTTTTATCTGGTGCAAGTGTATTTAAACATAATAGGAATACTTTATTGTCCCATGTGACTAGGCACAGTGAGATTCTTTGCTTGGATACACAATGTATACAAATAGCGGCCACCTACTGCACTGACAAAGTTACAAAGCACCCCAGCTCCTCCTTTTGTCCTCCACCGCCCCTACCCCCACAGCGGTTCCCCCACACCGGGTCCCCATAGTCCCTTCCCCTATTGTCCATTGTTCTCCCCCCCCCCACCTCCCTCTCGGCGGTTCCCCCACGCCAGGTCCTCTATTGTCCTTCCCCTCCCCCCTCATGGCGGTTCCTCCATGCTCTCGTCGACCGTGGGTCAACTCGCAAGGCTTCTCCGCCGCCGCCACGAGGCTTCACCACCGTTGAGGCGGTGAATCATCCATTCAGTTCATAAACCAAGTAAAAAGGTTAACAAAATCGATGGCTGATACAGCAGCAATGCTCAACCTTTAGTTTATCTAAGTTCTGTTGTATAAACATTTCAGTTCATAAAATTTTGAATATTATTAGCAAGAACTAACACAGTATAATATGGACTCTGGAGTTTAAGGTCTCCAAGATTACAAACCTGACTTAATGGAAAAAAAACAGTCTTTGAAACTTGCTTAAATTGGTTCTTTTCTCAAGCTTTCTCAATTTATACTCACTTTCTTAAAACAAATTAGCCTGCGTGTAAGGCAACATTAGCACTTTACTGGTGTTTTATAAACGAATAGACAAAGATAATACGTGGGAACAAATGTACCCAAAGCTTAAGGCCATGGAACTCAAAATAAATCTTAACCCTGTCAGACACATTTAAGGTGCAGGAGCAGAAGGATCACGGAAAAAAATGCATGTAGTGCCCCTCCTCAGTCATGATTGACCATGGGTAATGCATCCTTGCTGTTGGCTGCTTGCTCCAAACCTCAGCTAGAGCAGCGTCGCTTGTGGCTGAAGAGACCAATGCAGGAGTGACAGGTCACATTTGTGTGTGGTCTCTGGTCTGTTGAAGTTGCAGCGTTCCTTTCTGTGTGCCCGTTTGTCTGCCGCTGCGTTCATCAGTTTCTCTTCCCCCGTTTTGAGATGTTGGTTCAGGGTGCCTCTCCACCTCGTGCGATCAGCGACAAGGCTCTCCCAGGACTCCACATCGATGTTGAGCGCCTTCATATCTCTCTTGCAGACATCCTTGTAACGTAGCTGGGGGCGGCCGATGATTCTCTTCCCAGATGTCAGAGATCACAGAAAATTGCTACATAATTTAACCTGATGTAAAGGCCATGTTTGGTTTAAAGTCTTGTAATAAAATGCATTAGTTACACTTGGCTTTTTAAGTTACAAGGCTCTAGTGATGTACTCCCATCCAAGGAACCATTTTATGTGGCTTAAAATGTGGTGGAACAAACATTACTTCTCAAGGGTAGACAAAAAGCTGGAGAAACCTAGCGGGTGAGGCAGCATCTATGGAGTGAAGGAATGGGTGACTTTCGGGTCGAGACCCTTCTTCAGACTGATTACTTCTCAAGGGAATAATTTAGAAGAGAAGAGAATCCTGACTTCATAGGACTAACCTTCTTTGTACATCAAGAAACTGTTTGAGCTCATGACTGAGCAAGAAAGGCACACTTGTATAAGATTTAAACCTGTCTTCGTTATATTTTAATACACGCTTGAAAATACTTTTGAATGATAAGCATTTTAAACTAGATTTTTCACATTAATCTTCAATAATGAGAATTGCAATCAAATTCGGGATCCCCCAAGGGTTCCTCGGCGTTGATATCAGTTATATATCTAGAAACAATTAATTGCATAATTTCTTCACGGTATTAACTGAAAGTTAAAAGACTAAACTGGTAGACAAATGTCATCATGGATTTTCTTCCACTACACACTCCTTGTATTTGTACACAGCTGTAAAAATGGTTGTGTGAATTAAAACATATGATTGTTGATGATCGTTTGATATTAAACAAGTTTTATTTATATAAAACTGAAGCCTAAAGTTCAATCACAATGCAAAATGGTGGCAGAGTGTATCATGTATTAGTGCAGCAAAGCAAATTGAATGCTGGTCGTTCATTGTACAGTGAGCATGCAGGGCACTAATCCTTTGTGGTTTTATGTTGGGATGAAAATTAAACAAGCATGTGGTTGAGGAATAAGTAGGATTCACACCAGTCACAGAATAAGTAAGCTCAAAGATGAATCATAACGGATGCATCTAAACTGAATATCACAGGGAAACATGCATTCTGAGACTAAATAGTCTGCACCATTATTGAGCATGTAGACACTACTATAACTTGACAAGGAACTACCAATGCTGGTTTACAACGCACAAATAATCACCATATCACTGCATAGTGAGATTCTGTCCTCGGGCTATATGACTTAAATCCTTCCTTTCATTTGGATTGTATCCTGTCACCTGTCATTCACCAGAAGTTGCGTGCAAAAGAAAAGGTTTTGATGCCCTTCCTCTCTTCCTGCTTTCTCTCCCACCCACCCCACCCCACACTTTACAATCAGCCTAAGAAGGTGTCCCGACCTGAAACACCACCTAGCCATGTTTTCCAGAGATGCTGCCTGATCTGCTGAGTTACTTCAGAACTCAGTTTGTTTTTTTGTAAACCAAATTGTGCACTGCCTTGTTTTTCATGCTTTCACAAGGGAAATCAAGTGGCCACAGTCTTCACCAAAATCTTCAACCTTTCACTTCAACTATCTTCAGTCCTAATCTTCTTCAATGAAACCTCCATCATTCCAGTTCGCATGAAAAATAGTGACCTTTCTCAATGACTACTGTGCAAAAGCTCTAACATCGACCATTATGAAGTGTTTTGAAAGGTTGGTAATAGCTCACATTTGCACCTGTCTTCAAGACACTCGAAACCTCTGACATTCTTATACAGTAAAATAAATCTATGGAGGACTCTCTTGCATTCAGTCCTGGATTTTCTTGGCAATACGAACATCTTCGTCAGGAAGTGTTCACAGACAAAAACTCAGCCTTCAACATCATACTTCCAAATTAGCTCAATCCTAACCTGTGAACCTAAGCCTTGAGGCTTCTAGCTGCAACTGGCTTCTGGGCCTCTTGATCAGCACAATTTTGTCTGTTAGAAATCATCGTAACATTTTCTTTATCCTCAACACTGGTGCCCCTCAGGATTGTGTGCTCTACGTCTTTACGTCGACGATATCATTGTTGTTGGTCAGTTCTACAACAATGATGAGGTACAGGAAATAAGCGCCAAATCTAGTGTCATGGTGTTAATATAATAAACTAGCCCCTAATGTCAGCAAGACAAAAAAGTTGTTTGTGGACCAACTTGTAGAGATGGTCAACCACTTCAAGTTATTTGGCCTCCATATTATTCGCATCTAACATGGTCCCTTCACACTGATACGGTAAAGCATATTAGCATATTGACTTCCTTGGGAGTCTGAGAAGACTCGGCATGTCCACAAGGTTCTCTCTCGAGCTTCTACACGTAGTATTCTGACAGAATGCATTTCAGCATGCTCTGATCTTGACCACCTGAACATCTAGAGAGTAGTGTAAACAGCCCAGTCTATCACAGGTTTGTGACTTTCTTCACAGAATGTTGCATCAGGAAGGTTGGAAGCATCTTCAATGCCTGTCACTGACATTTCCTATTATCTCTCCCAGAAGATACAGGAGCTTGAAAGCTCGGAATCCAGATTCAAGAACAGCTTCCTTCCCCACAGTTAATGGACCCCCGAACTAATCACCTCTTTCATACAATATTCCCGACGGTGCTGCCGTGTCCTCTTCATTCAATTATTCCATTATTGTAGTTTCTTTGCACTGCTCGTATTTGGCACTACAATCTTGCACCATTCTGTTGTCATATTTACTGTTGTATTTATCATTACTGCATTTTTATAATGTTTACTCTGAGCACTCTACTGTATATGACACTTATCTAATCTAATCTTATCAAATTCATGAAAGAGCTTCATAAAACTTGATTTCTAAGAGCTGTCCACCACTGAATGTTGCAAACTAGCATGTTCTATCGTCTACGACTAGAAGCATTGAAGAGTGGTGCTGCAGCTGCCACAGAGGCTTTATAAGGCAGAAACCAATGTTAAAAAAAATATTTGCATTATTTACTCAAGGAATGTGCATAAAGGAAAATTGATGCCATGCTGAACGTAATATAAATATGATGACATTTCCTATGTGACAGTACCGAGAATCGTACAATCTACAATATTATTTATTTGCAAATTTTACAAATAAAATAATGTTGTTGAAAAATTTTTTTTTTTAATTTTTCCAGTGGAAATATAACCTTGGATTCTAACTTTGGTGGCATAATTTTATGTTGGGAGTACGATCATCATGACCATAGACAAGGGAGAATAAATGAAAAAGCAATGAAGAAGCAATACCTTCCTCTCACCCCGTAACTGACAGAAACAGATGTTTGTAATTCACCCCACTCATGACCTCATCCATGAAAAATCAATCAGGTCATGTCCCACGCAAAGACAGCTTTGAATTAGTGTCAACCATACACATGAAACTACACAAACAGTTTTATATGTCTAGGCATTCAATTATGGTTTAAACATTAATAGCAAGACTTAACTTCCAAAAATTCTGGTTGGAATAAATATAATTATTTTTTTAAAGGTAGACAAAAATGCTGGAGAAACTCTGTGGGTGAGGCAGCATCTAAGGAGCGAAGGAATAGGTGACATTTCGGGTCGAGACCCTTCTTCAGACTCATTTTTTAATGAATCCAAAACCTAACAAGCTGAGTAACCAAAACCTCTCATATGAATGAATATGTGTCTATCCTAGTCAAAGTACAGATGTGAACTGGATCTTTGATAATCGATGATCAAGTGTTTTTAATAGTTTGACTCCAAAGTGATCCTAATATGAACAAGCTAATGCAAGGAACAGGCTCCAGAAATATTACTTGTTGAGAAATAAAAGTTTAATTTAGTATGACGCCAAGAAGGGCACATGTAGATATCTTTGATTTTTGATTTCCTTTCATAATTAAGATTATGGAATTGTGCCATTACCCAATAAAATTATTGGTGATTATTCTTATCAGCGCATTCGTTTTTGGATGTCAGGAATGTCAACTTTTTATTCAAGATATGTCTGTTTTAAGGCATTTTTATATCACCAAATCTGGACAGTAACATCATGCTGGCTTTGCTCTGTATGGTCACATACTGTTTTCTGTCAGCCACTGTCCAAGCAAATCTGATAACAGATCAAAAGAGAAGCTTTTTTTTGCCAATAGCAGATAGATATGCCTTTTTAAATTTTTCGGTATAGCTGACAGAAGGAAAACATACTTTAGTAGAAAACTTCGCTCTTGTAATGTTAAGACCTTATGACATTGTTCATATACGTTTAGATAGCCAACTTAGTGTAAGAATAATTTTTTTTTTAACGCCTAATTCATGCTCCATTTGATAAATGACATGAAGTTACAAAACTGCATTTTTGCATGGTATATATGCTGCATTGAACAAGATGGGTGAGATGAAACTGTATGTTAACTAATGTGTATTTTGTAATTTCTCCTACCCTGCAGATTATAAGTGGGCAAAAATATAAAATTTCCAATCTCCATATGCTGCTACAAACAATGGATTTCAAAAATTGTTTGCTATTCTGCATTACCATACCAGCACTGCTAATGCCAAGAGTTCTATCTACTTGTCCTTCTATGTGTCGATGTGACAATGGATTTGTTTACTGCAATGACCGTGGCTTGACATCAATTCCTGCCAAACTACCAGAAGACTCCACAACTCTTTTCCTACAAAATAACCAGATTAACAATGCTGGAATTCCAAACCAACTGAAGATTCTATTGAGCATAAAAGTGATTTACCTTTATGAAAATGCTTTGGATGAGTTTCCAATAAACCTCCCCAGATCACTGAAAGAGCTGCATCTTCAGGACAACAACATTCGAGCCATTACTCATGATGCACTCGCAAGAATTCCTTTGTTGGAAAAGTTACATTTGGATGATAATTCAGTGTCCACAGTTAGCATTGAGGAAGACGCTTTTGCTGACAGTAAGCACCTTAAATTGCTTTTTTTGTCAAGGAACCATCTCAGCAGCATCCCTTCTGGTCTTCCTAAAACACTGGAAGAATTGAGATTGGATGACAACCGGATTGCAACCATTCCACAGTATGCATTCAAAGGTTTGATCAATTTGAGGCGCTTGGTATTGGATGGTAATCTTTTAGCTAATCAAAGAATTGCAGATGAGACTTTCAGTAGACTTCAAAATTTGACTGAACTTTCATTGATCAGAAACTCTCTGAGTTTTCCACCATCAAAACTACCTGGTTCAAATTTACAGAAGCTCTATCTTCAAGATAACCTCATTAGCTACATTCCACCCAATGCTTTTTCTAAAATGAGACAGATACAGAGACTGGATATCTCAAATAACAATTTAACAAATTTGCCCAAAGGAGTCTTTGATGACTTGGTGAACTTGAGTCAGCTACTCTTACGCAACAATCCTTGGTACTGTGGCTGCAAGATGATGTGGCTAAAAGACTGGTTACAAACAACTGCATTTCATGTCAATGTGAGAGGGTTGATGTGCCAAGGCCCAGATAAAGTTCGAGGAATGGCAGTCAAAGACATCAAAACAGAAATGAATGAGTGTTTTGAGATTGGATTGCATGGTGGCAATACAGCTCTGAAGACAACCCCAATTGTATATACAATAACTGCCACTCAAGGATTACAATTCGCATATAAACCAAGGCGACCATATCTTAAGTCACCAGATTTTGACGTGGACCATCCTTTGTCAGGAGGGTCAGGAACAAAACCAATAATCATTAACGTTCTGCCTTTAACTGCTGATAGTATTCGTATAACATGGAGGACAATGTTGCCAGTCACATCCTTCAGGCTTAGTTGGCTTAGACTTGATCATAACCCATCAGTTGGGTCCATCACTGAAACCTTGGTACAAGGAGATCAAACTGAATATCTTCTCACAGCTCTTGAACCCAAGTCAACCTACATCATCTGCATGGTAACAATGGAAGCCAGCAATTTTTATGTAAGAGATGAAACTCCAGTCTGTGCTAAAGCAGAGACCGCTGATCTATATAGTTCTACCACAACACTAAACAGGGAGCAAGAAGAATCGGACCATGTAGCCGTTCCACTCGCTGGGATTATTGGAGGTGCCTCAGCCTTAGTTTTTATTATTGTTGTCCTTGCTGCATTCTGCTGCTACATCAACAACAATAGGAATGTTTTCTCACAGGATCAACCATACAATAGAGGTTGTAGGAAAAAGGATGACTATGCAGAAGCAGGGACAAAGAAAGATAATTCAATTTTAGAAATCAGAGGGAGTGGGTTTCAGATGATTCCTCTCAATAACCAACAGCGACCAAAGGAGGAATATGTCATTCACACCATATTTCCATCCAATGGGACAAGTCTTTACAAGAACAGTCATAGTACAGCACTTGGCAGTAACAGAGGTTACAGAGACGGTGGTATACCAGATGCCGAATACTCTTACACGTGATTGCAGTGATGCTTCCCTGCATTATTATCTCCAATGCACTGCTAAACAAAAGATATTTAAAAATAAAATCATAAAAACCATTAGGGACAAAACAAAGTCCAGCAGAATATGCCTGGCACGATATTTTGTACATTTGTCATATAATTTATATTTAATATGCTTAAAAGATTAAAAAAGCTGGATATTTAGAAAGAAAACACAGCTTCCTAATTGTATTCAAGCCAGACTTTCGTTCGCATTTTGACTAGAAGTGGGATTAAGAATGAAGATCCTACTCTGGAATCATCAGGCAGTCTAAAGACTACCAAGCTTTTTGATTGTCAAACAGGTAAACAACGTAGATATTTTTTAAATCAATCAGTCTTTCCCCACCACTTTGAAGATTTACTCAATATGGTCCAACAAGAGGCTATTTACATGCACACATATATTTACAATATACATCCGTTTCTTTGTGCAGGATTTAAATATTCCCCACACTTCCAGTAGTTCCATCTGTTGATGCTATGTTTTTCTTATTTCTGTAATGGTATTTTAAAAGAGGAAACTAGTTTTAAAATATTGAGTTCTTTATGACGTTTTAAGAGCTTTTTGTAATTGGAAAAGAAACATAATTTGAAGATAATTCTGCTGAAACATTCTTTTAAAATTCGTTAGAAATTTGTGTATTGTAAAAATAAAAATCTAGATTGTGAATTACATGTCCTTAGATGTCACACCAAATGGATGTAATATAGGTATCTGACCTGCAATGCTGTTTATTTTTCTCCTCAACTTAAATTTCTGTGGACTACTGTGGGGAAAATGGCAAAAATTGCAACTAAAATGAATTGTTTCCTCAAAAAGCAAATTTTGCAATTAATTTGAATAACTATGAGTCTATTTTGTTCTGTAGTACATTTATTCCTACAACACAAAGTGTAGAAAATTGATATGTCATGGTGTATTTGGACACGGCTTAGCCAAAACTCTCTGCCATAAATATGATCTCCTGCTTCCTATGTGATAAATGCTCCTTGGTTTTGAAGAAAGTAATACTATTTCAAAAATGACCAGTAAAACTAAATATTGGAAGGGTTAATAGTATTTTCTCCTTATAATAAATTAAATTGAATGTTGCGAAAAGAACAAATTCAAACTGAAGCAAACCTAGGATGGTGTTAAATATTTTATTAGATGATAAAAGGCTAAATTTTTCATGGAAAATATGTCCCAAGTTACCACAAACGTACAAGTGTATTACCTACAGCTAACCTGAGAATCTGAGTCTCAAATTCTTTACTGTAATGTCAGCTTTTTGGTTTCTGTATGGTGATCGTCCAGAAATCTGTTTATATATACAGGGAATTCCTTCAGGGAATCTTTACTGAAAGGAAAGATTTTAACTGTTCACAAAAGTCTTCATTTGATCACTGTAAATTAATGGTAAGGTTTCCTGAACATTTGAACTGATAGTCTCAAATCTATACAAGTGTCAGGTGCATTCATAAACTGGATTGACAATTAACATAAATAATATGAAGATCACAAAAGTTTGCCTGTAAATATATTTTTCAATTTATCATGATCAAGTTACAACTGATCTTTTAAATAAATCCTCTTCTTAATATGTAAAATGTTCTAATATTTGTGTGACCCTAAATATAGTAAATTAGTAATTTCTATTTCCAGACTAATGATGGTGTAATTGTAGTTATATCATCTAACCTTTCATTTCTCTGCTCTAATTTGTTTTTAAATAACCATAAAGTATTGATTTATTTTAAATCAGACAATTTGAATGAGAATATTAACTACGGTTTTTTTTTTTACTTCCATCCTACCTCCACAACCCCAGTAGTTTTAAATTACTTTCTGAATTGTAATTAGAAAGGTTAACAAAAAGTAATAGAATGTTGTCAAGACTGGCAGGGTATGATTTGCATTCTGGATAGGCTCGATATTCTGCACTTTGACTTGGATAATGACATGTACATAATAATTTCACATATCTAGATATCTGTCTCTCACTCAATTGAGCTCAGATCAAAAGCAGAACCACCCAACTAACTTGCCTACTATATGAATGTAAGCATTTATGCTAAAACTGTAATAAACACTCAAGCTAAAATGTTTGTTAAAAATGCTTCACTTTCACAAACCATTTAATAAAATGTTATGTAAAATGTTTATCTCAACCACCCAGAATATAATTAAAATGCAGTGCATAGTGCAGGGAGTAGAGTGCATAAAATAAAATATTGATTCTAATTCGCAGCACCATTCAAGAGCGATGTAAATTTACAGGTTTAAACTGAGAGCACACCTCATTGTTGTGTGATACATTTTCAAAATGAGAAAAACGAGCTACCAGCAATCTTTGCAGCATCACTCTCCTACACAGGAAAACTGCCAATATTTCCACCAGATTGATTTACAAATTATCCTAAGCAGTCAGGCATGAATAATGACTTGCTCCGATGTTACTTGCAGATCTGAACATCCAGCATTCTCGACTTTGTCAATGCAGCTATACTGACCATAAAGACAATATATACTGGCTGATAAACAAAAAAAATAGTTTTAGAGCATGTACTGCAAGTAAAATCTATTACGTCACCCATCCTTTTGATTCATGCTTTTGCTTCATTATTTTGCAAATCTTATGCTATGAACAGTAAGTGTTCCACCATTAATTAAACTGAAAATGAATTTGATCCTTATATGTCCCAGGGAATTACAAGCTGGCCATCTTAGTGAACAACAAGGAATGAAGCTCTTCTGTGATATGACTGATTTTACCAAAAAATGGTGCTTCTCACATTTGGCAAACAAAGTACAGGAGAAGGTAGCAAAGAGCACCCCTTGGCATATGCCATTTTATTAAGCAGTCATCGCCCATTTAGAAAGCAAAGTAAAATTAGACTTTTTAAAAATTAATTTGCTTTGTTTGAAATACAGAGGGAAATTTATTTTATATCTGATATGGCATGGAGCACAGACATTTCACATACACGGCTTTATGATTTCCTTCACTTATCCTTTCCTGATTAGTTAATCTCCTCCCTAAATATTTCTGTCTTTCTTATTCTGTTTGCGGTTCCATAAAAACTATCCGTTTGACCAAGCTTTCTGTCCTGACATGGCTTAGTGCCAAACATTGTTTGATAACACTCCTATAAAAGACCTTGGGACATTTTGCAATGTTAATGGAATTACATTACAAATCGTTATTGTTAAAGGAAATAATAATTGATTCAGCTGTTCTCCTGCCACCCTTACTCCTCCACACCGAAAATCCCTTCCCAGCTTGACTCCAGCCATCTTTTACCAGTCATATCTGGTAGATATTATTTTTCCTTAGACAGATTACATCTTTGACAACCATCATAGGTATTTTACATGTATTTTGAAATCGCACAGCACTACTCATCAGCAAGCGGAGGTTGGGCGATCGTTTCGCCGAACACCTCCGCTCGGTCAGCAATAACCAAGCTGACCTCCCGGTGGCTCAGCACTTCAACTCCCCCTCCTACTCCGTCTCCGACCTCTCTGTCCTGGGTCTCCTCCATGGCCACAGCGAGCAGCACCAGAAATTGGAGGAACAGCACCTCATATTCCGTTTGGGGAGTCTGCACCCCGGGGGCATGAACATCGAATTCTCCCACTTGTGGTAGTGCTTGATGTCTCCTCCCCTTCCTCAGCCCCCCTGCTGTCTCCCCCCACCCCCCAGCCTTCGGGCTCCTCCTCCTTTTCCCTTTCTTGTCCCCACCCACCCCCGCCCCCGATCAGTCTGAAGAAGGGTTTCGGCCCGAAACGTTGCCTATTTCCTTCGCTCCATAGATGCTGCTGCACCTGCTGAGTTTCTCCAGCTTTTTTGTGTAACCTACTCATCAGTAAGCTTTTCTCTGACCTTCCAATCTTATCACCAAATGTAAAATATCCCATGTTCAGCAAATAATTATCATGGCTAAATGCACTATTAACAATGATCACAATACATGGTAACAACGTGACAACTTGGTTAACATGGAAAAGTTGGCTGAAACGTCTGTTTCCATGCTGTTTAGCTCTGACTGGCCTAATAATCAAAGTAACTGGCTTAATAATCAAACCCACCAGAACTGTTACAGAATTTTAACTTTTTTTTAACCAAGCAGGATTTTACTATCAGTTACCATGAAACGGCCGAATTAGGTCACTAAAACCCCTTGTGTCGGGAAACAGTTTTTATGCTACATACTCAACTTCCAGTCTCACCTCAGCAGGATTGAATTATAACTTCTCTCTGACCTAACAAAGAGGAAGGACAATTGGGGATGAGCTACACATGTTTACATTGTCAGCAATGGCTAGGTTCTTAGAATTAAAATACTACATCTAATTTTTAAATTTTCTTTTTTAGCATCAACAAAACAAATCTCAGTACTTAGTCTTGTTTCCACTCCTAATCTGCTGTAATTTTACTTCCTATTTGGGTTTCATTTAATATAAGGAAAAACCATGCATTACAAATCAGGTCTTAATTTAGCAGAGTATCGGCTCCTGGTAGTTTGCCACTTTAACCAGTTAACAGTGTCACCAGAACACCATTACAAATTTGTATTGCCAATACAATTTGCCATTCTACAACAGGGCTTTGCTATTTCGAATTTAAATTATTTACTGGTACATGCATATGTCATTCAGAATCAACTGGTCATACAAGTATTCTTTGCAGAAATGATTCCTTAATTTCAACAAAACAATTGTATTTTCCACAATTCAAATTCCTGATGATAAAATTGCTTAAAAATCCTAAAGCAAACATAAATCAAAATCCTGTCTAGCGTATACACTGGTATACTCTAGATAGGATATTAGTGATTCAGCAATTTTAGGACAAAAGTGCTGGAGACACTCAGTGGGTGCGGCAGCATTTATGGAGCGAAGGAAATAGGCAACGTTTCAGGCCGAAACCCTGTTTACACCGAGTATACACTGTTGGATGATCAGCCATGATCATATTGAATGGCAGTGCAGGCTCGAAGGGCCGAATGGCCTACTCCTGCACCTATTTTCTATGTTTCTATGTTCTGTGAAAAAGTAGGTGTCATCCTTCTTATAAAGTATTCTTTTCATTATCGTCCCAAAATTGATATGAATCAAATGCTAGTAGTAGAGGAGTCCAGTTAGAATATGAAGTAGTGGTCAATGTAGGAAGATGCAGCTGACTGCAGAAACAAAGTGGTCTGTGCCTACTCACCTCTCTCACGCTATACTGGATTACTGCATACATTGGCAAAGTACAGCTCCAGAATTATTGCTTTAAAATGCGTTAAAAAGGGGATATGAACAAAATATAACAAATTATTAAGAAGCCAAGGTGAATTATTGCCCGCATCCAATACGCTGGTTAAAGCTGAGTGCACAACTTAAAGAACAAAGAATGAACATGTGAAAATGCAGTTCAAAGGACATGGAGGCAAATACTGGAATTGCGGAAATATTACCTTTCTGCAAGGAGTTAACTATCAAAAGATGAATTAATATTATTAGCTCTGGCATCTACTGTCTTGTGTGAATAATTATGTTCCACGTGAGACAATAAATCATAAGGAGCAGGTTAATTAGTTAAGCTCCATCGTCATTATATATTTTTAAATGGTCACTTCTTTTTCATTCTCTAAATGTTGTATTGTTTAAGGTTGGCTTGCTGTGTTTTGACAAGAATTGCTACATGGAAAAAAGGATTTTCAGAAGACAAAACCAAAGTGCATTGTGAAGCCCTTTGGCCTCTTTTTGTAGGTGCCTTGAAATTTCAATGTTAAATGTGTGTTCAAGCTGAAACATGCTGACCCTTTCCTTGTACATACAAATGTGAACATTTCCTTGTTCTCTTCAAAATAAACTTTTTTTTAAATACAGCCGGAGTTTACTGTTATCACTGCTAACAGCTTTGTCAATTATATATTTCTTTAAAGTCTCTCCATATTGCATAAATGAAATATTTGTGCACTGGTGCCAAATTCTATTGTTTATGATAGTAAATTAGGTCATTTCCACTTACATTAGCAGTTGTTAAATCAGTGCACGTTGTGAATGCATTTTCTCCTGTGTCTGTAAGAAATTCATGCCCATTATCACACAGCTCCTTAACAAAATCATTCAACCCACTGACTCATTCCAAACTTATTCTCCTTTCCAATATTTTTTAATGTTGTTAGGTTCCAAATCGTACCCCATCTACTCTGTGTTTAAATCTTCCCAAGTTTCTACCCATATTTAGAATGAATGGCATTCTCTGTGAAAATGGCGCACAATGTAACCTAACATCTTCTCATGACATTGAGTCAAATTTTATCTCATAAAAGCTCCTATAGATTTCTTTGTTATGTTTTGCCACGTTAAAGATGGTATGTAAATACAAATTATAGTTTAGATTAGTTTAGTTATAATTACATTTAGTTCAGTTTAGTGATACAGCATGGAAACAGGCCCTTCGGCACACCAAGTCCGCAGCGATCCCCGCACACTAACGCTATCCTACACGCACTAGGGCCAATTAACAATTATACCAAGCCAATTAACCTACGAACCTGTACGTCTTTGGAGTGTGCGAGGAAACCGAAGATCTCAGAGAAAACCCACGCAGGTCAAGGGGAGAATGTACAAACTACGTACAGACAACACCCGTAGTCAGGATCGAACCCGGGTCTCTGGCGCCGTAAGGCCATAATTCTACCTCTACGCCACCGTGCCCAAGTCCCATACTTGGGTAAAATATGCTCACACGCAGTCTTCTGCAAAAGTCACTAGATACTAATTAGGAGCCAGAGCCTAACTTACTCTGTACAACAAAGACATGGAGACCAATTTCACTGCTACATTTATGGGTCAAGTGATAATCAGCTAATGCAGAGCAGACTAAGATTTAAAATTGGGATCCTATTGATCCTCTTACTAGGTTGTGCCTTTATTTGTGAAGTCTTGAAAATGTAGTTTCCCAGGGAAGCTCCCCAATCATTGTCTAGACTCAGATTAAAATCAAAGAAATAGATAGCCATTTGAAAGATTTGCGAAAGAAGCAGTGCTCTGCTGCTGCTCAAACAAACTAAGTCAATGTGTACTGCATTTCTAAATGCAGTTGATAGCAAAAAAACCATGAAATGGTTTTGGCTTTGAATGTGAAAGTGTCTTTGGATGGTTTGGCAATATTTCAGAAGTGAACAAATCAGTAAGTCAAATCCCACAACTCCAATGTAATATAGTAATATAACATAACCTTCAACTAAATTGCATTAAATTTCTTCATAAATCTAAAATAATTATGACACAGACAACTTTAAAAGACCATTTACAACTATACAGTCTTGGCCCAGCCATTTAGCATAAAAATCATTAAGATCACAGAATAATGAAAACTACAGCAGCTAAAGAGGAATATTATCATTATGATATAATTATTTATGCCCAATGACAGTACTGGAGAAAGATTTGAGGGTGAGATGGCATGGTGTGGAAACCATAAATCATGGAAAAAGACGTTACATTGGTCAACAATTTTCTGTTGACATAGAAGGTCATTTGGTTCAAGTTATTTATCTTTGATCATATATCTGTAAAAATACTTGGATAGCATTTGATTAGATAATGGGGTTTTATCCCCATAACAGAGAAGTCTAAAAGTAAGATTTAAAGTAAGGATTAAGAGGGTTAGAAGGTATCTGAGGAAATATTTAAATTCAGATGGGATGCACTGCCTGACAAGATGCTAGAGACAGGTACTCTCACAACGTTGAAGTATCTGGACACCCACTTGAATTTTTAAGCCATAGGAGTCTATGGACCAAGTGGTGGAACGTGGGAATGGATACGGTGATTCAAAGAGCCTGTTTAAGCAGGAGTAACTTAATGTTTTTTTCTCTCTACATTGGCACAAGAAAAGGCATTATGTTAATCATGAGCTATTTGACTTAACAAGAATCACTAACATCTTTTCAAATCTTTTTCCATCTTTTCCTGTGGGGAAAATACCTAAACTCGAATCTGTGAGCATCTTACATCTTCAACTATAGTAACATCAGAGGTTCACCAATGGAGTACCACAAGCATGAACCTAGTATTCTTTGGCACCAACTGCCAATCTGAACCTAGTGCAAATTATTGCAACCTATTCATCTTTTTAGACTCATATAGCATGAAAAAATGTTCTTCAGTCCACCAAGTCAATGTTAACCATCAAGCACCCATTTACATTAATCCTACATTAATCCAATTTTCATCTCCTCACCATGATTCTATCATTCACCTACACAAAGTGACAATTTAACCTATAAACCCACATTTGGTTAACAGGAGGAAACCAGAGCACCCGAGGAAAGGGTCACAGGGAGAACATGCAAATTCCACACAGACAGCACTGGGGATCAAACCCAGGTTGCTGAAGTTTCAAGGCAGTCTTTTTGCTTCTATCCTTTATCATTTTTCAGCCCTTCAAATGATGGATGAAGGCTTGCTAATGCACAACATTATAAGCCTTCATCCAATAGTTGAGTTATTCTAATAGAACATCATTTATGGTACAGCTAATTAGCAAAATATAAAGCAGAAAAACAAAGTTTGGTTGCCAGTGTTTCATTAATTTCTATTTAAATTAGGCCTAAAATATTTTCAGCACAATTCTGTAGCTAATTTTTTAGACACTGTACCAGTAGTAAAATGTATAATTTCTGTACCAAAATGTACGTCAAAGAAAAGTAACGCACTATTTGTTAAATTGAACTAATGCTCATTGCTACACTCTCAACCTCAACCCCTCATAACCTTCATCTTGTGTTTCCATTTCAACAGTGGCATTCCTGAGATCCAAGCACCATAGAAAAAAAGGCAAAGGCTGCGAAAGGAAGTGAAAATCTGATCCAGTTGATCCTGGAATTTATTCAAAATTCAAAAACCTATGAGATCAGTGAGCACAGTTCTCACTTCAAAGGAATGCTTAGATAAATGGAACACTTAAATAGGTTTATTGCTGAAGTTCCCAACCTCTAACGGATTAGTTGTGGAAAGCTAAATTAAACCTCTTATTTCATCTCAATATTACCGAAAAATTAGTGCTTAAAGAATCAGCTGGCTCTAAGCACCTAGAGCAAAGCTCCACAAATAATTTGAGCAGGAAATAGGGATATGCATCTTATTCACATACAACAGAACTTCTGAAGAAGAACTACATTTAAAGAAGTCTGCAAAGCTTCTCAACCATGGGATACTATCTTAGCTGTGCAAGTTTTAAATTAAAAACAAGATAATACATAAATATAATTTCCTTCTACCATTATGCTCTGGAATTCATTCTACCTTGAATGCTTAAATGAAAACACAAAATCTCTCAATAAACATTCCACAGAGCCTGAAGCAATCTATCCCTGGTCAATTAGAGAGACAAGAGATATTGGTGGGGTTTAACAGAGATCTCTGTATCCCCTTTAGCCACAAGCAAGGTTCCAGGGAACTGCAGAATAGCCAATGTTTTCCTTTACTCAAGAAGGGCAAATATGAACAAACCAGAATTATAGGTCAGTGAGACTGCCAGTGAGAACATTCTTATGAACATGTGATAGAATCTACTCACATCTGGAAAAGCATTGACTTATGAGGGATAGTCAGCCTGGCTTTGTGTGGGGAAGGTCATGTCTTACAAACTTGATTGAGTTTGTCGAGCAGCTGATGGACACGATTGATGAGGAAATCGTTGTATATGTATTCAAGAGAGAGTTCGGTATAGCTCTTAGGGCTAACGGAATCAAGGGATATGGGGAAAAAACAGGAACAGGGTACTGATTCTGGATGATCAGCCATGATCATAGTGAATGGCGGTGCTGGCTCGAAGGTCTGAATGGTCTATTGCTATGTTTATAGTTATATGGTAAAGCATTGGACAAGGGCCCTCTGAGTCATATGGTCATAAGGACTAGGAGTAGAATTAGGCCATTCGGCCCATCAAGTCTACTCGCCCATTCAATCATGGCTGATCTATCTCTCCATCCTAACCACATTTTCCTGACTTCCCCCCATAACCTCTAACACCTGTACTAATCACGAATCTATCTATCGCTGCCTTAAAAATATCTACTGACTTGGCCTCCACAGCCTTCTGTGGCAAATAATTCCACGGATTTACCACCCTCTGATTTACCATCCTCATCTCCTTCCTAAAAGAATGTCCTTTAATTCTAAGGTTATGTCCTCTAGTCCTAGACTCTCCCACTAGTGGAAACATCTCCACATCCACTCCATCCAAGTCTTTCACTATTCTGCATGTTTCAATGAGGTTCCCCCTCAATATTCTAAACTCCAGCGAGTACAGGCCCATCATAATTTAAGCTAATCATTCCGGAGTTAATTCTTGTAAACCTCATCTGGACCCTCTGCAGTGCCAGCACATCCTTCCTCAGATATGGTGCCCAAAATTGCTCACAATTTACCAAATGAGGCCTTACCAGAGCTTTATAGAGCCTCAGCATTACATCCTTGTTTTTGTATACAGGCCTTCTTGAAATAAATGTTAGCAATGAGTTTGCTTTCTAGTAAGTTGATCCAAAATATTAAGGCACCTGGGATCCATGGCGACTTGATAAAGTGGATTCAAAATTGCCTTGGCCATAGAAGAAGTTGAATGGTGTTATTCTGACTATTCACCTTTATAACTTAAAGTTCAAGAAATTCCCAGGAATAAAATGTTAAAGAGGCACTCTCTAAATAGATTGTAATTGTCAGAATAGTTTACCAATGCCTTTTAAAATACCTGCAGATATGGACCTGTTAAAGTCCACTGCACACATTGTGAAAGAGTGGTGGGGATCCAATAAACCCTGAATAACACCGGAAGAGAGAACTTTGTTGTGATGTGCTGAAGCTGAACACACTCTCGCTTCATTGTGTAAAACTCACTGCATCACTTTTTTTTAATTAAAAGAGCTTTAAATTCAATGACATCTGTACTTTGTCTTTCAGTCCCTTCAACAGCCATCACATCGCTAACCAGCTGTATAGTATTAGCCCTGTCATGCCAATTGTTTTGCTACAAGCTTTTCCTCGAATTCAACTGTTTGAAGCCAGCTCATAGAACTTTAGGTCCAAGGTCTCCTGAACTTTTAATCCTTCACAGTTGTCTATCAGCACACTTTTTTGACCAGCTCATCTCAGCAACTAATAGAGGTTTATTTGAAATGAATCTTGTTACTTATGACTTTGAAGAAGAGATTGCTTTTTCATAGATGTCAGCGATAAAGGTAGTTACTAAAATACCACCAGAATAAACTGTCCCTTTAATCTGAAGTTTCCTTTTCTTTCTTTCTTCAATAGTTTTACCAATTCCCAATTTAGTTCTCAGAGTACCAAGAACCAAAGCCACAAAAGCTCAATTACTTTCCTTAAAGGCACAATAACTTTCAGTTATCTGAAGCAAACACTCACTTAACTTTCCCTTTTGTGTTAATCAATTGGAAACTCTTGTGTCTATTTAAATAAATCAGAAATCAAAATCTTTCAAACTAGTACTTTCTTTACAATTAGATCAAGGGTTAAACTCTCTTGGAATCAGAGACAGGAATGCTGGGTTAAGGAACCGATGAAGCAAATCAAATCAGACATTAAATTTCAAGTTACAATGTGAACTAAGAACATTCAATGCATCATCAGCATAACATGCTTTGTGATCTTAGAAGTACCATGATGATTCATTCAGATAAGTGAACTTTGAAGCTGATGATCAAACAAATATATTAAAAGATAAATCATAGATTTGGAAAATCTGTGTTCTCCATGACTGAATGTAATTCTTTGTGTGAAATAAATATAAAATGTATGCATTGATGTTGGCTAACTGGTAGTTACGGTCCCTAATGGACCAATTCTCAATTTCAATTATACCATTCGAAAAATCAGATACTTTCTCTTAGATTGTGAAAAATATAAGGATGCTAAGAGTGACTTTCATCCATTAATCCACATTCATTTTTTTTGCACTTTCCATCTAAGCAGAAACATTTCCTCAGAAACATTTTGAATAGCAAATAGTTCTAATTCTGTATCATTTTCTGTACCTCCCATTGCATTTGTTGAAAGGTCATGGTTGGTTGCCAAGATAACTACACTTGAAAATTATTCTTTGGATCAGTGCAATTTATTCAATTAGGAAGATCTTAAGGTACCGAAATTGTTTAAGAAACAATTCAATGTTTTCACCTTGGGGCGTGGGCATTAATGATAAGGTTATAATTTATTGGCCAACTCTACATTACCTTTGCAAGATAAAGGCACGGAATCATAGACAAGAAAAGCCAGAAACAGGCCTGGCAAGTTGCCTAACTGAGCTTGCCTGCGCCCAGCCTGCATCCATCCAAATCTTTCCTATCCAGGTATATCCAAGTATATATTAAATGTCTTAATTGTACCCATCCCTGGCAGTTAATTCCATATATGCACCATCCTCTGTGAGGAAAGGCTGCCCCTCGGATCCCTGGCAAGGTTGTGGCAAGATGTCTTCTTGAATCTGGCAAATAGTCCCGCTTAGTGCCATTGAGCACAGCATCTAGACCCAACACTGATGAAGGAATGACGACTCACTTCTAAGTTAAGATGGGCATGTAGTCATACACGTCCAGAAACAGACCTTTTGGCCCTCAATGTTCATGCCATCCATCATACTATTTGGCCACATTAGGCTTGCAGCCTTACATGTCTTGGCAATACAAGTACTTGTCTAGATGCTTTTAAATGTTGAGAGAATATTAGCTTCCACCACCTTTTCAGGCAGTGTGCTCTAGATCCCAACCACCTTCTATGCAAAAAATATTCCCCCTCATGTTACATCTAAACTTCCTATCTTTCACCTTAAATGTATTCCCTCTTGCCTTAGACCCCTCACAATAGGAAAGGGGTATTTATTATCTACCTTATCTACTTGTATAATTTTATGTACTTTCATCAGCTCACCACTTAGCCTTCTTCTCTCCAAGTTCACAAGTTATAGGAAAGAATTAGGCCATTCGGCCCATCAAGTCTACTCTGCCATTCAATCCTGGCTGATCTCTGCCTCCTAATCCCATTTTCTGCCTTCTCCCCATAACCCTTGACACCCGTTCTAATCAAAAATGTGTTTATCTCTACCTTAAGAATATCCTCTGACTTGGCCTCCACAGCCCTCTGTGGCAATGAATTCCACAGATTAACTATCCTCTGACTAAAGGTAAGGGATAATGAATTCAGCCTATCCAGTCTCTCCATATAAATGAAATGCTCCAATCCTGACAACATCCTGGTTCATCGTCTCTGTACTCTCCCCAATGCAATCCCACACTTCGTATAGTGTGGCAACCAGACCCACACTTCGCCAACCTAAAACCAGCTGTGTAACTTGCTGCAGAATTTAGTAGTTGGGATGTCCCCATTCTCTCTTCCCCCTTCCCCCAATAATTTGTACTGATCTTTTCACTCAGTCTCAGAAAGTTCATTCAAATGAATGGGGTGGTGCTTTATACCTTTCACCATGCAGGCTTCGGAAATAAGTCAAAATATTAGTTCCCTATACAACTGTTGACTAAAGCACAACACAGCTCAATACACCAGAAATAAGGAGGTTGCAATGCTTCCTTATACTGAAATAGTAATGAGAAGCCAATTGTAATGCCATTGCTGCCAATGAACTTGAGATCAGTCAAGAACATTGTGTATTGTGCCAATCATTCCTTTTCTGAATAGAACAACTACTCATTACCTTAATCATTCAGGGATGCTTGACAAATGCATCCTGGACACTGTAAGCTTAATATTAATTCCAATCCATTTTTGCAGACAAATTGCAGAAAGGAAAATTGACTAATAGTCTCAGTGGTTGAGCAAAAACACTTAAATCAAATGGAAAAATATATAACAAAAGGTATTTGAATATAGTCCCAGAGCTATGAGCAGATTTTTAAATATTAATCAGTGTGGTGGGAAAAGGGAATTTACAGCAGTTGAGGGATAATGAGTGAGAATCTAGATTAAAATAATCACTTTTAAATTGTTATTTTCAATTACATACATTTGTGTTCAAATAAACAAAATCTGTAAATTGTGGATGGAGATCAGAGGTTCTCAGACATCGACTTATCTTTCAAAATTTGATTACAGAAGACATGTGGATTTTTACCTGATTTGTTCTGATCTGCAATGCAATGAAATGATGGTGGAAACTCAAACCAAGTACAAATCCTGTCATGAAAAAATCTGCAGGCCCATGGGGTAAGATTGTGGGACTGTTTGTTGAGCTCAATCAAAGAGCTGTCATATGTACTACAAACCTTGTTGTGTGCAGCAAGATATAATGATTCTAACCCTTCAAGTTTAGATTTTAACAGTGTCTTCATATTTTAACATTTGCACCCACTGCTTGATGTTTAACTAAAAGTTAGGAATGTTGTGATGTATAAAAACCAACAATCATTGAATTATCAGTTACCAACTATCAGTTCGACCATTTGTTTCCATAAATGTAATGCTGTAAAGGCTATGCAATCATACATTTTGATAATTTTACATTTGTTTGAATCTGTAGAGAGCATATTTTTCAGATCAACAGTGCCAGCTGCTGGAATTTAGCAGTATTGCCATGATTTCTGGAATGAATAGGTACAATAAAATAATTATATTCCAACAGAATCAAGGCAATGAGCCTAATAACAACTGAAAGCAATAAAAGAGAAAGGAGGAGTGAAAATAATAATAGATTTTTAGTGAAAGATGTTTTTTAAACTACTCATGCAGGAAACCTAAATTGAAAACTGAATAAGCTAGAAAACACAAGCAGCATCTGTGGAAAGAGAAACAAGGTTATTGTTTTCGGTTGAAGACCCTTTGTCAGAAAGAGTGAAAATAAGTTAAAGAGGGTTTGTTGCAATAAAAATCCTCAATCCTTTTGTCTTATACCTTCTATGTTTTCATCTCTAGCCCTTGTCCAATCATCTGCCTATCACCTGTGTCAGCCTATCCCTGCCCCTCCTCTCTTCCTGCTTTCTGTCCCCTCCCGGTACAATCAATCTGAAGAAGAGTCCCGACCTGAAATGTCACCTACCCATTTTCTCATGAGTTGATACCTGACATGCTGAGCTACTCCAGCACTCTATCTTCTTTTGTAAACCAGCATCTGCAGTTCCTTGTTTCGAATATAACAAAAGATTTAGCAAAGGATTTGCGTTGTGTGTTGAATGTTACAAATGACTGCAAGGTTCATCCATAAATCATCACTGTTCATAATTTCCCATTTATGTATGAGTACCAATCATATTTAATGTATTATTTTTGTTCAAGGTGGCGAGTCTCACAGAAATACTTTAATACTATTTATCAGTTTTAATCTACCCAAGTGAAAATATTGAAAAGATTGATTCCACATCTAAAATACAGAGAAGTAATTGTTTCATGTGGAACCAGTTTTAGATAGATTGCAATGTTTTCCATTTATGCAGTTATGCAGCATTTGCAGTTTTGGTGTCCTATCCAAATTTATACAAACCTGCCCACGGTCTTTCATCAATTTCCCTTTACTCTTGTGCCCTTTCTCATTAATCAGATTTCACTCTGCTATCTGAGAGGAGGAAAATTATATACCAATAAGCAAATACCCATTGTAGAAATATATGATTAGTGTCTATAATTATGCAGACAATATCTGAACACCTGGAAAGTTTTCAGCTGATCATGGCAGCTAACATGGCTTGCAAAGGGGAGTTCATGTTCTACAAATCTGATCAATGTTTTTAGCAGTGGACAGGCATATATCTAATGATGTTATTGCTATGAAGTGTCTGAAGATATTTGATATAATCTCTCATGAGAGATTATTACTAAAGCTGAAAATCATGTAACTAAATGCCAATAACCAGACCAGGAGGCAGCTACTCAAAAATGGCAGACTGTACTGAGGTGTCTCGCTAGATGGGGCTACAAATCTTTCAAGAAGTTCAGTTCCTGGTCTTTGCTCTATCTCAATGTTTCTTTTTTGAAAAGAATATCACTATGAAGATTCAAAAGTAGAAACAAGGTTTGAATTTTCCTTACTAGACACTCAGATCAATGATAGCCAGTAAATCAGCAGTGCAAGAATTTTTTGTCTATTTGCTGTTGAGTTGGCTAACCTTGCAAAACAGATATGCAAACTTATTACCCTGAGCAAGAGGGAAAAAAATCAAAGAAATTCATTTATGTTTGCTGCACGGTGACACACTTCTCAGAAATACAAATGCATGAAAATGAACATTCTGCTCCTGTCAGATAGTCTCAGTGCTTAATTTTTGTTTACAAAAAATGCCTAATTAAGGAAAGTACCAGAGAGCTGATATATTTGAGGCAACACAATAAGAATCGGCGACTTCAAGAGGAAGATTGAAAATGGAATGAAGTAAAGAGACGGAAGGGTGAATATATTTATCAGTTCGCATAACTTTTTGATAATGGAAAGCAACATATTCTCTGAACTTCCTTTTTCATTAAGTAATTGTTAAAAATGTAATTAAACCCTGATGAACAAAAGATGACACTGAATTTATTAAATATATAAATGAGTAACGCAGCGGTAGAGTTGCTGCCTTACAGCACCAGACACCCTGGTTCGATCCTGACTACAGGTACTATCTGGAGGGAGTTTGTACGTTTACCCCATGTCCTGCGTGGGTTTGCTCCAGGTTTCTCCAAAGGCATACAGGTTTTTAAGTTAATTGGCATGGTAAAATTGTAAAATTATCCCTAGTGTGTGTAGGATAGAGTTAATGTGCGGGAATCACTCGTCGGCATGGGCTGAAGGGCCTATTTCCTTGCTGTATCTCTAAACTAAACTAAACCACTAAGTTTGGTATAGTGTGTAAGAAGGAACAGCAGATGCTGGTTTAAACCGAAGGTAGACACAATAAGCTGGAGTAACTCAGCGGGACAGACGGTATCTCTGGAGAGAAGGAATGGGTGACGTTTCTGGTCGAGACCCTTCTTCAGGCTTAGCATTGCAAAGTACCAGGTGGCAAAGGCTTGGTCAGCTTTGTAAGATCACAACCTTTCATTTACATTCAGTGCCAACCTCCTGAATATAAATCGGAATTACCTGATACTTAATTGTTAAAATGAATCATTCTCACAATATTAAAAATTAATTTTATATATTTAAAATAATTTACATTTTTGCACTGAATTGCATTTAATATTTAATAATGAACATATCAGATGAAGAAGGGTCTCGACCCGAAACAACACCCATTCCTTCTCTCCTGGTCCCGCTGAGTTACGCCAGCATATAGTATATATCAGATTAATATTTTAACTTATTGTTTGCATACCCTTGATCCCCTTGACTATTTTCTCATTCACCATTACTAACTTACAATTAATTAATTAAATCTGGAATTAATATGTTGAGAACAATTATTGGAAATCAACATCTGAATAGTAATGAAACAGATAGGGAATGTTTTCAGATGGGTTTAACAACAATCAGACTGCCTGCAAAATGACAACCAAACCCATATTGGCATTACTAAGTTAAAATGTTGTCAGTGTTTTTGTTACATTGCAATTGGATGTGTATATTCTTAACATGAATGGATTTAAGGCCAATGATAGACAGATTTGATATGGTACCAGCAACGAGGCCAGATATCAGTCATCATCCTCTGAAATAAAGTGCATACTTAGCAATTATGAAGTTGCTAAATTCCTTTAAAAGCCATTTGTGAATGCCTGAATGGACTTCCAGGAACAAAATGGTTGGTTACATGTTCAACCTATATTGGTCGACTCTTCATTTTGTATACTTCAATTAAACCAACCATTTTGTTCCAAAGGAAACAATATCAGTTCCTCTCCAAAAATATGTTGGTCCTGTCCCAGATAATATCACAATGAGGGAGTAATAGAAACATACGGCAATAACCTGCCCACTGAGGCCACTCCAACCATCACCACCCACGTACACTAATTCTATTTTACGCTCACCGCATTCACATCAAGTCCCACTTGGTCTATCCACCCACACACATGGGGTAATATAAAATGGCCAGTTAACCTACAAACCATACCGTTTTGGTCATTTACTCGGTGCTCGCTCTAATACTCTCATAATACTGTATGCCTGACAATGAACTAACCTGCATTGACGATTGCATCAATTTCCAGCTTTGTGATATCCTCTTGCAAGAGTGAAACCTTTTCATTCAGAACATCACTCTTCTTGTAATGTGTTCTTGGCTGTTTCAGATTTTCGCCTGCAAACCAAAACATTAAAAAAATTGGAAAAATGTAAAATCATAACTGTGTATAAATCTGGATTTTCAATTATATTCTGAATGAAAGCCTTTCTGACAGAAACACCAAGAAAATGATCGCTGGCCTCAATCTCCATAGAACATGCGATAAACAGTGCAACACTTTGGCGCACCATGTCGGCACCAACTACGATATCACACCGTATTGGGGACAGATCTCAAACAATGATGACACAGCTCAGAAAGGAGATGGAGAGCTTGGTAGCGTAGTCTTAAGGCATTAGGTGATGTACACGGCTCCCTGCTGTAGTCTACTATGCAGCAAATTATGAAAAGATAAAATAAATCGTCAACTGTTTTGAAGAAGAAGAATCTGCTGCAGTCAGGATCATCAGTGAAATCATGGTGAATATGTCCTCCACCGGGATCTTGTGTTTATTGCTTCCAATTTTGCAAACTTCCCACAAGCTATCACTTCCATTGAGAAACGTGGTGAAACAAACTTGCAGGTTTTCAACAAAGTAACTGACGATATCCCTAAAATTCCTGGCTATGTAGGTAAAGACATGCAAGGAAAATGTGAGAGAGTGAATTTAGCTAATAAAGATCTTGAAGAAATACAAAACATAGCTAAAGTTCTCAAAGGTACTTATAATGCACAAGATATCGACATGAATATAGAGTCGGTAGCTTGTTTCTGGTATGCACCAGTGACCTCAGCTGAGGTAGAAAGAAGTTTCTCACAACCGAAGCATATTCTGTCTGACAGAGGGCATAGTTTAACACCAGATAATTTGATAAAAACGCTAGTAATTACGTGCAACCAGGTAACTTTGGTCATTTAATGTAGAATGCCATTATATTATCATTTTTAACCATATTTTGGTGGTGGAAATATACGCCTTTTTAGTCAATAAATGCCTTTTTCGTGCCCCTTTTTTGCCATTTTATTATGCCTATTTTGCCTGCCTATTTCAGAGTTTTTTAGCACCTAAACATCCTGGCTCTAATCATTGCCTATGAAGGAGCCAAAGCACATGGTGTGGCTCATTTTCTACTTGGGAAAAATGTATACACACCGCTCATGATTTTAGGCACTTACTGAAGACTTGGGCAAAAGTTGTTATACACTCATGTTCTTTTGGTTTACGTGTTTCTGGTCCCTGCTGTATACAAATAGTTTAGTTTGCCTTCCATTTTAAAAGTGCTTGAGGCTGACGGCACTCTGATGGGTGTCGGGAACAACGGCGACCTGCATATCGGCGTCCAACATCAATTGGGCGCGTCGGGGGTCACCAGTTTAGCGAGTCGAGACAGTAGGTTGATTTCCAAAAGAGCTTTATTGCAAAAGTAGTGAAAACAACAGTAATCTTGAGACAGCTAAATACAGTGCTACTACCACAACGGTGGTTAGCAGAATGAATGGACTTGCCCAGAAAAGTGCACGAAAACAAACCCCTCCCCACGGCCTTGCACAGATCATTCAAACTCAGGTTTGCGTCTGGAGCCAGCAGTAAATGTAGTGAGGAGACAAGCTTGGCTATTTGGCTTGGGTAGTCTACACCCCATCGGTATCAACATTGACTTCTCTACTTTTAGATAACCCTTGTCTTCTCCCTCCTCCCCCTCACCTTTTCCAGCTCTCCTTCTAGTCCTACTGTCTCTGCCTCTTCCTTTCTT